>NC_057798.1:164746988-164753934 GCF_018294505.1 Triticum aestivum | reverse complement strand
AAGTAACTACTCACAAATGATAATCATGCTCAAGATAAGAGGGGTATTAAATAGCATAATGGATCTGAACATATAATATTCCACCAAATAAACCATGTAGTAATCAACTACAAGATGTAATCAACACTACTAGTCACCCACAAGCACCAAGTATAGTTCTGGTACAAAGGTTGAACAGAAGAGATGAACTAGGGTTTGAGAGGAGTTCGTGTTGTTGAAGATGTTGATGAAGATAGCCCTCCCCAAGATGGGATAGTTGTTGGTGGTGATGATGATGATGATGATTTCCCCCTTCGGGAGGGAAGTTCCCCCGACGGAATCGCTCCGCCGGAGGGCAAAAGTGCTCCTGCCCAAGTTCCGCCTCGAGGCGGTGCCGCTTCGTCCCGAAAGTCCTCTCCTTATTTTTTTCTAGGTCAAAATGACTTATATACCAGAAGAAGGTCACCGGAGGTGGGCCGAGGAGGGCAGCAACCACTAGGGCGCGCCTGGCCTCCTGGCGTGCCCAAGTGGGTTGTGCCCACCTGGTAGCCCCCCTCTAGTACTTATTTTCTCCAATATTCATTAAATATTCCATAAAAAATCCTCGGGAAGTTTTAGCTCATTTGGAGTTGTGCAGAATAGGTAGCTTGGCATAGTTTATTCAGGTCCAGATTTCCAGCTGCCAGAATTCTCCCCCTTTGTGCATACCTTACATATTATGAGAGTAAAGGCATTAGAATTACTCCAAAAATCATTATGATACAATAAAACAACATAAATAATAGTAGGAAAACATGATGCAAAATGGACGTATCAACTCCCCCAAGCTTAGACCTCACTTGTCCTCAGGCGAAAACCGAAATCGAAAAACATGTCCACATACTTAGAGAGAGAGAGGTGTCGATAAAAACAAAAATACAGACATAGCAGCATTATGTGACTTATTATAACAGCAACAAACTTTAACATAAAACTTTTATAATCGAACTTTTATCATAGACTTATCATGAACAAGTGACAATTCATCACAACATCGAAGTATAAAGCATAAACTTTATTGGAAACCAAAAAACTATTTTCTCAGTCAATTTCGCAACTACAATTCATCATCTTTTCAGGAAGGGTCATGTATTAGAGCCTTTAGGCAAGTCCACATACTCAACCATCATTTAGTCTTCTATGATTGCTAGCACTCATCGCGTACACATGAGCAAAACATTTCAACCGGACACATAGAAAGATAGGGGCTTATAGTTTCGCCTCCTAACCCATTCACCTCAAGGGTGATGTCAACAATAATAACTCATGCTACACATATTCAACTGGATATATGTGCCTAGATCTTTCCTTACCACATGATGCTTGCAAAAGGAGAAAAATAAAAAGGAATAGAGAAAAACTTTGACTCTTGCATGAAAGTAAATACGTGAAAGTAAAAGATAGGCCCTTCGCAGAGGGAAGCAGAGGTTGCCATGCGCTTTTTTTGTATGCTCAACCCCTTAGTGCAAGAGAACGTCACATTGTATTGCCCCTTGTGATGGCGACCTTTATTATGCAGTTTGTCGCTTTTAATCTTCGCCATCACAAGTTCGTACAATGCTCAATTTTCCCTTACACTAAATGATCTTACACTTTTAGAAGCAATTTTTATTGCCCTTTTTGCACCGATGACAACTTACTTGAAGGATCTTACTCTATCCATAGGTAGGTATGGTGGACTCTCAAAAAAGATTTGGGTTTAAGGTTTTTGGATGCACAAGTAGTATCTCTACTTAGTGTAGAGTTCTTGGCTAGCAAAGATAGGGGCGAGCACCACATGTTGAAGGATCTTTGACAATATAACTTCTATGTGAATATGAACAAACATAATTCATTAAGTTGTCTTTCTTGTCCAACGTCGACAATTTTGGCATATGATATTTTGATGGGTGCTCACAATCACAAAAGATTTCCAGGATAGTGTATTTGTATGTGAATCTTCTCTTCCCTTATTAATTCTTTCATGAGTTGCATCATTGACTAATGCTATATTTGTCAATCTACAACAAAATTCTCTACTTATACTTTTCCTTGTGTAATGTCATCACCTACCATAAGATTAGCATATAGTCTTTTTCATTTATTTACTTTCTTTTTATTGAAACAAGAGAGTAAAGAAGGTAAAACTCAAACTACACTTTATTATATATCCCGCACACGATTACAAGGATTGATCACTAAGCAAACTCTCAAAAATAAAGGATTGAACTAAACTTGTATTCATCTAAAAGCAAAAGATAACCATGGATCGAACGAAGAAAGTAAAGGCAAAAGATAGTGGAGATGATACGATACCGGGGCACCTCCCCCAGAATTGGCAAAAGCCAAGGGGAGTGCCATACCCGATACTCAGTTTTTGTTTGGTGGTGAAGAAGAAGGTGGTGGTGATGAAGTAGAAGAAATCTTGTCCAATACATCTCTAAGCGTATCTCTTAAGCGGTGAATCTCTTGAAGAGCTTGATGAAGCATCTCAGTGTTCTTCTCTACTTAAGCCATGATATGTTTATTTTCTGGACCCCAAGAGTTTGTCCCTGCATCACTTTCTCTTGGACGAGATATGTCCCAATTGGACGGTATATGCACACGAGGAGTGTTTTCGAACCCATAATTATGAATCAAATTGTGAAAATTGTTTTGATGTAACCTGTCTAGAGGCCTCCTTGTAGGGAGTTCTTCCTGATATCTTGGGCCCTCTTGATTGTTTAGGGACCTCATGGCTTGATGGGGGTTAGGATGAGTGGAGATTCCAGCCAGAGTCCCTCTCTCAGAGGCCGTAGGATGAATTCCGAACAAGTCCCCCTCATCTTCCTCCATAACGATCTCTTCAAATTCCTCTCCCCTGGATTCTACCTGAAGCAACCAAGCTTCACCTTCTTCAGTGTTGGAGGAGGGAGAAGACATGATGCCTGGCTCAACAGATCTAACAGAAAATAGCAAGAAAAAAACAGGAGATTTCTCCGCGATACGGAGGTCAACAGGTTCGGGAGGTATATAAAGATTTTTTATCTTGGGGAACAAGCAGAACGGAATAAAAACAGAATCCAGAAAGTACCCGAGGTGGGCACAACCCATCGGGGCGCGCCTGGCATGCCAAGCACTCCCTGGTGTATCGTGCCCACCAGGGTCACTTTCCTGGAAGTTTCTTATTTTCCTAATTTTTTAAATATTCCAAAACTAACAAAAAACATTTTTGGGGATTTTTTGGAGTCCGTTTACTTACCGTATCACGTACCTCCCTTTTTTCATGATTCTGGAGTGTTTCGGAAGGTTTCCTTTATGTGTTCTTCCGGTGTCAAAGTTTGGATGATATTGCTTTCAACATTGATGGGCGTACCTGAGATATAGTGTTTTATTCATTGCCCATTGACAACCTTCAGGTTAGTACCTTTGGCATTATTTATTTTGATAGCTCCGGATTGATAGACCTCCTCGATGACATAGGGTCCTTCCCATTTGGAGAGGAGTTTTCCTGTAAAGAATCTAAAATGAGAGTTGTACAAAAGAACATATTCTCCAACTTGGAACTCACGCTTTTGGACTCTTGTCATGCTATCTTTTAACTTTTTCTTTAAATAACTTTGCATTTTCATAAGCCTAGGTTTTCCATTCATCTAATGAGCTAATATCAAATAACCTCTTTTCACCAGCAAGTTTGAAATCATAATTGAGTTCTTTAATTCCCCAATGTGCTTTATGTTCTAACTCAAGAGGCAAATGACAAGCTTTTCCATAAACCATTTTATATGGAGACATACCCATAGGATTTTTATAAGCTGTTCTATAATCCCAATGTGCATCATCTAATTTCTTAGACCAATTCTTATGTGACCTATTGACAGTCTTTGGTAAGATTAGTTTTATTTCTCTATTGCTAAGTTCAACTTCACCAATAGACTGAGGATGATAAGGTGATGAAATTCGATGGTTAACATCATACTTAGCAAGCATTTTACCAAAAGCACCATGAATAAAGTGTGAACCACCATCAGTCATTAAATATCTAGAGACTCCAATCCTTGGGAAAGTAACTTCCTTAAGCATTTTAATAGAGGTGTTGTGATCAACACTACTGGTTGGAATAGCTTCTACCCACTTAGTAACATAATCAACAGCAACCAAAATATGTGTATACCCATTAGAGGAAGGAAAAGGTCCCATGAAATCAAATCCCCAAGCATCAAATGGTTCAACAGCAAGTGAATAATTCATAGGCATTTCTTGACGCTTACCGATATTACCTATTCTTTGACATTCATCGCAGGACGAGACAAAGTTACGGGCATCTTTGAAGAGAGTAGGCCAATAAAAACCAGATTGCAATACCTTATGAGCGCTTCTGTCTCCCGCGTGATGTCCTCCATAAGCTTCAGAGTGACATTTCCATAGGATTTGTTCATGTTCATGCTCAGGTACACAACGTCTAATAATAACATCTACTCCTTCTTTATAAAGATCTGGGTCGTCCCAAAAGTAATGTCTTAAATCATAGAAGAATTTTTTTTCTTTTGCTGGTATGTGAAGCTAGGTGGTATGTATTTAGCAACAATATAATTAGCATAGTCAGCATACCAAGGTGTACTATTAGAAACATTTATTGCAGCTAATTGTTCATCAGGAAAGCTATCATTAATAGGTTGTGGGTCATCAAGAATATTTTCAAGCCTAGACAAGTTATCTGCTACGGGATTCTCTCCTCGTTTCCTATCAGTGATATGCAAATCAAATTCTTGTAGCAGAAGAATCCACCTAATGAGTCTAGGTTTAGCATCTTTATTTTCCATAAGATATTTTATAGCAGCATGATCGGTGTGAGCACTGTCTATAGTTTTTCTAACATAATGAATAACATTAAGTTTCTAATCAACTCTTTGTCCTAGAACAGCACCACCAACATAATCACTAGCATCACACATAATCTCAAAAGGCAAGTTCCAATCAGGTGGTTGAATAACAGGTGTAGTAATTAAGGCTTTCTTTAGTGTTTCAAAGGCTTCTAAACAATCATCATTAAACACAAAGGGAATATCCTTTTGCAAAAGATTCGTAAGAGGCCTAGAAATTTTAGAAAAGTCTTTGATAAACCTCCTATAGAAACCAGCATGACCAAGGAAACTACGAATACCTTTGATATCTTTAGGACATGGCATTTTCTCAATTGCATCAACCTTGGCCTGGTCCACCTCAATGGCTCTTTCAGAAATTGTATGGCCCAAAACAATACCTTCGTTAACCATAAAGTGGCACTTCTCCCAATTCAAGACAAGATTTGTTTGTTCACATCTCTGCAAAACTCGATCAAGATTGCTTAAACAATCATCAAAAGACTTCCGAAAAGTCATCCATGAAAACATCAACAATCTTTTCATAAAAATCAGAGAATATAGCAGTCATACATCTTTGAAAGGTAGCAGGTGCATTACATAAACCAAAAGCCATGCGTCTATAAACATAAGTTCCAAAAGGACAAGTAAAAGTGGTCTTTTCTTGATCAGGTTGTGAAACAAGTATTTGTGAAAAAACAGAATATCCATCAAGAAAGCAAAAAATGTGTGTGCTTACATAATCTTTCTAACATTTGATCGATAAAAGGCAGAGGGTAATGATCTTTTCTAGTTTCTTTGTTTAATTTTCTATAATCAATTACCATCCTATAGCCTGTGACAATTATTTGTGGAATAAGCTCATTCTTATCATTAGGAACAACAGTAATACCTCCCTTCTTAGGGACACAATGAACAGGACTTACCCATCTACTATCAGGTATAGGATAGATTATACCTGCTTCCAGAAGTTTCAATATTTCCATTCTTACCACTTCTTTCATCTTCAGATTTAATCAACGTTGGTGATCAACAACGGGTTTAGCATCAGGTTCCATATTAATCTTGTGTTGACATAGAGTGGGACTAATGCCCTTAAGATCATCAAGAGTATATCCAATAGCAGCTCTGTGCTTCCTTAGAACTTTCAATAATCTTTCTTCTTCATGTTCTGAAAGGTTAGCACTAATAATAACAAGATATATCTCTTTCTCATCAAGATAAGCATATTTCAAAGTGTCTGCAATTGGTTTAATTCAAACACAGGATCACCTTTAGGTGGGGGAGGACCTCCTAGAGTTTCAATAGGAAAATTGTGTTTAAGTAGAGGTTGTTGTTCGAAAAAGATTTTATCTATTTCATTTCTTTCACGCATATGCAAATCATTTTCATGGTCTAGCAAGTATTGTTCCAAAGGATCGGTAGTAGGTACAGCAATAGAAGCAAGACCAATAATTTCATCCTTACTAGGCAAATCTTTCTTATGAGGTTGTCTACTAAACTTGGAAAAATTAAATTCATGAGATTCATCACCAAAGCTAAAACCGATAGTTTGTTTCTTACAATCTATTTTGGCATTGACGGTGTTCAAGAAAGGTCTACCAAAGATAATGGGACAAAAGTCGTCTTGTGGGGAGCCAAGAACAAGAAAATCAGTAGGGTATTTTATTTTCCCACAAAAGACTTCAACATCTCTAAGAATCCCAATTGGTGATATAATTGTGACGCCCGGATAATCAAGCTACAGTAATCCCCTACTAATGATGACACGTCACCCCTTTCACTGTAGTTAATCTCGGGTTAATTCGAAACCGTTTCAAATTTAAATCCTAAATCAATCAAACGACAAAAGTTTTCAAAAATATTAAACTAAAATGTTCGGGCTGTGCCAAAAGTGGCATAGGTAACTATAGTGCAGTAAACACATTTTTATAAATTGCCTAAATACTTTTAAATGAACTAAAACAGAAAACAAATGAAAAAAAAAGAAAAAAAGAAAAGAAAAGGCAAAGCAAAAACAAAAGAAAGAAGGAGACCCCTTGCTGGGCCGTGGCCCAGCTGGCCATCGGGCCCCCAGGCCGGCCCAGGCGCCCCCCCCCCCTCTGCAT
>NC_057798.1:164737997-164745210 GCF_018294505.1 Triticum aestivum | reverse complement strand
TGCTGGCCTCGCCCACGCCGGCCTGGCGACCTGCCAGGTCCGCCGCCCACGCCCGCATGCCCCTGGGCGTGCGCCCGAACGGGGCGCGCCCGTTACCCGTCGCCCGCGCCCTGAATGGCCTCTGTGCCACTGAACGGGGGGGCCCACGCCCCCCAGAACGTTTAAAAAAATGAAAAAGAAAAAGAATTAAATATATATATATAAATAGATAATTAATTAATTAACTTAATTAATTAAGTTAATTAACCCTGCTTAATTAATCTAATTAACCTGTTAGTCTAACTAAACAGTAATTAGTTTAACTAAATCCTAATTAACCTAACAGAGCATGACAGGTGGGTCCCATTGGACCCACGCGTCAGTTTGACCCAGTCAACCCTTGTTGACTGCTGATGTCAGCATGACGTCATAAATCCATTTTCCGAATTAATTAAATAATTAAATAAATTCCAGAAATTAATAAAATCTTTAGAAAATCATATCTTTTAATCCGTAACTCGGATTAAAATATTTTCAACATGAAAGTTGCTCAGAACGACGAGACGGTTCCGGATACGCAACCCGTTCGTCCGCCACACACCCCTAACATATCAAACTCGCAACTTTCCCCCTCCGGCTCCTCTGCCCGAAAACACGGAACACCGGGAATACTTTCCCGGATGATTTCCCCCTTCGCCAGCATCACCTCATACTGCGTTAGGACACACTTAGCACCGCTCTTTGTCATGTCTTGCGTCGTCTTGCTTATGTTTGCACTGCATTTATTGTTTCTTCCCCCTCTTCTCTTCGGTAGACTACGAGACCGACGCTGCTGCTGCCCAGTTCGACTACGGAGTTGACGACCCCTCCTTCTTGTCTGAGCAACCAGGCAAGCCCCCCCCTTGATCACCAGATATCGCCTACTCTTCTCTATACTGCTTGCATTAGAGTAGTGTAGCATGTTACTGCTTTCCGTTAATCCTATTCTGATGCATAGCCTGACGTTGTTGCTACATCTGTTGATACCTTACCTGCAATCCTAAATACTTAGTATAGGATGCTAGTTTACCATCAGTGGCCCTACATTCTTGTCAGTCTGCCTTGCTATACTATCGGGCCGTGATCACTTGGGAGGTGATCACGGGTATATACTATACATACATACATACTATACAGATGGTGACTAAAGTCGGGTCAGCTCATTGAGTACCCGCAAGTGATTCTGACGAGGGGGCTGAAAGGACAGGTGGCTCCATCCCGGTAGAGGTGGGCCTGGGTTCCCGACGGCCCTCGACTGTTACTTTGTGGCGGAGCGACAGGGCAGGTTGAGAGCACCTAGGAGACAGGTGGGCCTGGCCCTGTTCGGCGTTCGCGGATACTTAACACGCTTAACGAGATCTTGGTATTTGATCTGAGTCGGCTACGAGCCTATACGCACTAACCATCTACGTGGGAGTAGTTATGGGTATCCCGACGTCGTGGTATCAGCCGAAGCACTCCAGACGTCAGCGACGGAGCGGCGCGCGCCGAATTGGACTGGAACGCCACTAGGCTAGGTCTGCTTTCGGCCGCCCACGCAACGTGCAGGTGTGCTCAGGGCGATGGGCCCAGACCCCTGCGCGCTTAGGTTTAGACCGGCGTGCTGGCCTCTTTGTTTTGCCTAGGTGGGGCTGCGACGTGTTGATCTTCCGCGGCCGGGCATGACCCAGGAAAGTGTGTCCGGCCAAATGGGATCAAGCGTGTTGGGTTATGTGGTGCACCCCTGCAGGGAAGTTAATCTATTCGAATAGCCGTGATCTTCGGTAACAGGACGACTTGGAGTTGTACCTTGACCTTATGACAACTAGAATCGGATACTTAATAAAAACACACCCTTCCAAGTTCCACAGACAACCCGGTGATCGCTTTTCTACAGGGCGACGAGAGGAGGATCGCCGGGTAGGGTTATGCTATGCGATGCTGCTTGGAGATGCTACTTGAAGATGCTACTTGGAGGACTTCAATCTACTCTCTTCTACATGCTGCAAGACGGAGGCTGCCAGAAGCGTAGTCTTCGATAGGACTAGCTATCCCCCTCTTATTCTGGCTTTCTGCAGTTCAGTCCACCGATATGGCCTCCCTACACATATACCCATGCATATGTAGTATAGTTCCTTGCTTGCGAGTACTTTGGATGAGTACTCACGGTTGCTTTCTCCCCCCTTTTTCCCCCTTTCCTTTCTTTCTGGTTGTCGCAACCAGATGCTGGAGTCCAGGAGCCAGGAGCCAGCGTCGACGACGACTACTACATTGGAGGTGCCTACTACTACATGCAGGCCGCTGACGACGACCAGGAGTAGTTTAGGAGGATCCCAGGCAGGAGGCCTGCGCCTCTTTCGATCTGTATCCCAGTTTGTGCCAGCCTTCTTAAGGCAAACTTGTTTAACTTATGTCTGTACTCAGATATTGTTGCTTCCGCTGACTCGTCTATGATCGAGCACTTGTATTCGAGCCCTCGAGGCCCCTGGCTTGTATTATGATGCTTGTATGACTTATTTTATTTGTAGAGTTGTGTTGTGATATCTTCCCGTGAGTCCCTGATCTTGATCGTACACATTTGCGTGCATGATTAGTGTACGATTGAATCGGGGGCATCACAAGTTGGTATCAGAGCCGACTGCCTGTAGGAATCCCCCTTTCCAACTCCTTGGCCGAAGTTGAGTCTAGACATTGCAAAACTTTTACTAACATGGCTGTGTGTCTTACGGGCACACGTCGCCATTGGGTGGTAGTAGGATCTTTTATTCCTCGACCTTTACTCTGGGACTCTGAGCTCTCTTCTATTCGGGTTAAATGATTTTGCTAAAAACAAAACTAACTTTAGGTTCTCGCAAGTACTTTCTCCCGGAGAGCCACTTGTTACCGATAACCGCCTGCTGCACCAGAAGATTTCGAGATACTCTACGATGTGCTCTGGAGACTATGTGCCATCGTTTTCGCAATTCACTTCCATCGATAAATCCCTCTGGATAACTACTTACACCTATCGTTCATATTGTCATCCCCAGTTGCTTTTGTTATTACAAAATGTCCTGAAATACTCTTCGGTATTCCGAGAATACTTTGTGCCTACTGCCTAGCAGTTCTTTGCCACATGAATACCCCTTCAAATAAATCCTCGCACTTGCCGAGTATCCGCTCATCCCCAGTTGTTCTTGTGTTTCACAAAAGTCTTCAAAATAATATTCGATCTTCCGAAAATCCTCTGGAGCCTTTGGCTCTTGAAATTCTTGCTTGCTTGCATTATGGTTAATCCCATAACTCTCGTAGTCTTATTGACATTCCTTGTCATAATCATTTTTGAGTCTGTTGACTCAATATGTTTGCGAATACACGCAATCATCTTTGATCCTTATAAGTTACTTTTCCGGCTGAGCTACCATTCTTTTAACTGGAATTGGTTCTCGACCAATCCAATTGTCGTTGATTGTACCATAAGGCTATTCAACTTATCCATCCCTAATCAGAGCATTGCTTCTGATCCCTTGATTTGGAAATCATAATTCCTTTACATTTGACAATTGAGTTAGTCAGTTGTTTCTATAATCTGATCTCCTTGCAATCTTCTTCCTCTAGTTGAGTACCGATGCTCACGTCAGATCCCTTGTGGACCACCAGATCCTTTGTTGGATTTTATTTGACAACGCCCTTCATATTCAATAACCTTGTGAGCCTTTCCTCTGATACATAATGCCTTTGGTAAATTGTATCCTCTGCTCTCTTAACCATGCTCTGTCTTCGAGCTTGAGTTAATTACTTCTAAAGATTCTGGTATATGATTCTAAGATGCCCCGATGGGTTGAACATATGCCTTCTCTAAACCATGTGAACCCAAAAGTTTTCACGAGTCATACTCTTCTGGTACTTCACCAGATAAAATTTCAACACTGCATCTTCATCGAACGTGAGAAGTGAATGAAAGGTTATGCATTGGAGAAGTGGGAGTCGACCTTGAACTTGTGTTCATGCCCATGGACACGATGTAGATCTTCTCATTAAAGCTTCTTTTAAATAAATTATTCCTTTGGTATAAGTTCATCTTATATCTAGGATCTGGCCTTTGGCAACCGTGGTTCCGACCATGATTGTTCTTCTTTGATCTCATTTCTCGGACAAGTTAAAACAATTGTCTTCTATGGATCAATACACCAGTCCCACCTTTACTTTGATCTTGTGTCGAGTATTACCCCCCTGGTATCTCGAGATTATCATGGAACTGCATAACTCCTTATGAGTTCTTCATCAAGTGCTACCTTCCCACTGATTCCAATTTTTCGCGGGCTCTGAGTTATTGAACACTCAAAGACACCGATAACTGAACCGAGTCCGCTCTTCGGTTCAACAACTCTTCAGTAAGCTTCTATAAGTACGAGTTTGTACCCGATCACGCCATTCCTAGCCTGTTTGGCTATATCATTGTCGTGACGATTCTAACTGTGCTACCTGGTCCTTATTCTCGGAGCACCAATTTTCGACGATGAACTAACCTTATGTCGATCCTCATCGTCATATCATTTCGCCTTGAACAACAAGCTTGGTTTCGAGTTTGTGTCGTAACTCTGGTTCCAATAACCTCTTGCTTCATCATTCCTTCGGCTTGATGTCGTTGCTGATTGATTACATCTGCATGAAATCTCTCGACAATTGTGTCGTGATCATCATCAACCTTATGAGCTCTTCCAGGAATTCAATTGAATTCTTGATGGGTAATACCATCCTTGCACCTCGATGATTCCTGTTCTCATCGACCACTTTATTGCCTTCCGTTCAACACAACTTGTTCGTGTTTTGTGTAAACCTTGAGATCCCTGCTACCCAGCAGTTGATCTTCCTTACCTCGGAAGTATTACCATCTCTTTTTGTCAAGAATGTGGTGAGAATTTCACCACCTCTTAAGAATTCTTGATATCATAATACTTCTTGCCATCTTCGTTCATTCCTTGGCCCCCGTATTGTTTTCAACCGAAATACCGACAATTGAGCTATGACGTGTGAATTCAAAACTTCTAGCAAGCCTCTTGCTTTGAAGTGAAATTCTTAGACTATTGATTATTGAATCACCATTCCGACGTTGGTCGTGCAACCCAGCCCATATTTCGGGTGCACCTTTCAACCAATGTTTAATTGTGTATGTTTTCCTCGAGCATACATCATTATACCATTTGAGCTGACAAATGTCATCTTCTTGTTCACATTATCGTGGAAATCCATCCGTTTGGAATTCTCGATGAATTGCCGTTGAGTTCACCAGACACCTCCTTGTCCTCTCCTTGGTTTAATGATGAACTATTGCTTCAGAAACCCGCTCCCATAGTTCATTTCTCGAGAATCTTGCAATGTCATTTCGTCGATTTGTGTCGCACCTTTTCCTCTCGGACCCCCTGAGTCTGAGGTATCATGACACCAATCGGATCTGAATCTCGGTCAGATATGATGGTTGGGACAACTTTCCAAGAGTTATGACGTTGATCCTTTGATGACCCGGTAACATGATGTCATGCCTAGCACCCCCCCCCCGGCTGGAGGACCTATCATTATAGATTCCTTTTCAGCAAGGTTATCCATTCATCCATGAGGAAATTGTAAGACTTATTCTACAAGTTATTCCTGATGGATCCTTCGTGTTTCTAAAGTCGGATCTTCACCTAAAGACCCTGTCAATGCTATCTCGAAGCATGTCAATGGTACTCCGATTTTCAATAGGAACATTTGAAGCACGCTGCTAAATTTTATTTATCACTTATACTAACACCGCTGTATGGGCAATGTCATGAAAATTCTCTCCCCTACCTAAAGAGTTTTCTACATAATATCCTGACATGGATATCATGCTCTGCTTGTCCTTGGGAAGGATATACCCTTGAAATATGTGTTTAAACATATTTTCCTTTCCATTGTTCTGTTTAATCTGATGATCATATTTTCCTTCCATTGGTTTGTTTAAACCTTTTCTATGATCTATATGATATAAGCAGTAATAATCCACTGCTTGTGCAAACACCTCGATGTACAACTCTGTCAGTAAGACCCTGTTACTTTTGTTGATGACATTCCGGTAACCACCGATGGACGAGAACTTCGCCTACTGGTCCGCCTCGTTCAACAAGCAGGAAAACGGTTCTCTTCGTCCCTCGCCCTTGGTACCGATGTTGTTGCCGGCATAGCTGACAAGCTACTCACTGACATGCCTCCCTGTCGCGGCTGTGCAAGATGTCACCACCCTTCCTACTTTCAACCCGCATGGTGGGCCCATAACCCACAGGTCCACTGGATCGAAACCTGACTCTTCTTTACAACTCGGATTCTAATGCATCCTTTGCACCTGGCTTTGTATGTGATTCACTAGCTAATTGCTATACCGTTATTCATCCTAGAATCAAACACCATGTTATTCTAGTTGTTCAAACCCCTATTCCAGCTTCTGTCTAGTCATCGAATGATTGCCTACCCGTTTGAAACTTTGGTACCATCGTATATTGCACTCAACGAATACACTGAAATACAACTCGTGGGGTACCTTGTGTATTTCCCATTGAGTTCACCGTCAGATGCCCAGCATTGTGGATATGCGTTCTTTCGGAGTTTTTCCCCTTGGTCGTGTTCGTAGGATGATGGAGTTTCTGAAGAAAGGACGTCGACTTCATCATGATGACCTGCAGCAGAGAAATGAAGACATCAACGTAGTGGATCTACCTCTTCGAGAAGAGTAACCAAGACCAAGAAGGATCGTTAGAGTTTCGTAACCTAGTCTTTCCCTTTACTCCCCTCTTAAATCTCGGGACGAGATTTCTTGTAGTGGAGGAGAATTGTGACGCCCGGATAATCAAGCTACAGTAATCCCCTACTAATGATGACACGTCACCCCTTTCACTGTAGTTAATCTCGGGTTAATTCGAAACCGTTTCAAATTTAAATCCTAAATCAATCAAACGACAAAAGTTTTCAAAAATATTAAACTAAAATGTTCGGGCTGTGCCAAAAGTGGCATAGGTAACTATAGTGCAGTAAACACATTTTTATAAATTGCCTAAATACTTTTAAATGAACTAAAACAGAAAACAAATGAAAAAAAAAGAAAAAAAGAAAAGAAAAGGCAAAGCAAAAACAAAAGAAAGAAGGAGACCCCTTGCTGGGCCGTGGCCCAGCTGGCCATCGGGCCCCCAGGCCGGCCCAGGCGCCCCCCCCCCCTCTGCAT
>NC_057798.1:164616555-164737361 GCF_018294505.1 Triticum aestivum | reverse complement strand
CCGCTTGCTCACCGGCCGGCCCTTGCTGGCCTCGCCCACGCCGGCCTGGCGACCTGCCAGGTCCGCCGCCCACGCCCGCATGCCCCTGGGCGTGCGCCCGAACGGGGCGCGCCCGTTACCCGTCGCCCGCGCCCTGAATGGCCTTTGTGCCACTGAACGGGGGGGGCCACGCCCCCCAGAACGTTTAAAAAAAATGAAAAAGAAAAAGAATTAAATATATATATATAAATAGTTAATTAATTAATTAACTAAATTAATTAAGTTAATTAACCCTGCTTAATTAATCTAATTAACCTGTTAGTCTCACTAAACAGTAATTAGTTTAACTAAATCCTAGTTAACCTAACAGAGCATGACAGGTGGGTCCCATTGGACCCACGCGTCAGTTTGACCCAGTCAACCCTTGTTGACTGCTGATGTCAGCATGACGTCATAAATCCATTTTCCGAATTAATTAAATAATTAAATAAATTCCAGAAATTAATAAAATCTTTAGAAAATCATATCTTTTAATCCGTAACTCGGATTAAAATATTTTCAACATGAAAGTTGCTCAGAACGACGAGACGGTTCCGGATACGCAACCCGTTCGTCCGCCACACACCCCTAACATATCAAACTCGCAACTTTCCCCCTCCGGCTCCTCTGCCCGAAAACACGGAACACCGGGAATACTTTCCCGGATGATTTCCCCCTTCGCCAGCATCACCTCATACTGCGTTAGGACACACTTAGCACCGCTCTTTGTCATGTCTTGCGTCGTCTTGCTTATGTTTGCACTGCATTTATTGTTTCTTCCCCCTCTTCTCTTCGGTAGACTACGAGACCGACGCTGCTGCTGCCCAGTTCGACTACGGAGTTGACGACCCCTCCTTCTTGTCTGAGCAACCAGGCAAGCCCCCCCCTTGATCACCAGATATCGCCTACTCTTCTCTATACTGCTTGCATTAGAGTAGTGTAGCATGTTACTGCTTTCCTTAATCCTATTCTGATGCATAGCCTGACGTTGTTGCTACATCTGTTGATACCTTACCTGCAATCCTAAATACTTAGTATAGGATGCTAGTTTACCATCAGTGGCCCTACATTCTTGTCAGTCTGCCTTGCTATACTATCGGGCCGTGATCACTTGGGAGGTGATCACGGGTATATACTATACATACATACATACTATACAGATGGTGACTAAAGTCGGGTCAGCTCATTGAGTACCCGCAAGTGATTCTGACGAGGGGGCTGAAAGGACAGGTGGCTCCATCCCGGTAGAGGTGGGCCTGGGTTCCCGACGGCCCTCGACTGTTACTTTGTGGCGGAGTGACAGGGCAGGTTGAGAGCACCTAGGAGACAGGTGGGCCTGGCCCTGTTCGGCGTTCGCGGATACTTAACACGCTTAACGAGATCTTGGTATTTGATCTGAGTCGGCTACGAGCCTATACGCACTAACCATCTACGTGGGAGTAGTTATGGGTATCCCGACGTCGTGGTATCAGCCGAAGCACTCCAGACGTCAGCGACGGAGCGGCGCGTGCCGAATTGGACTGGAACGCCACTAGGCTAGGTCTGCTTTCAGCCGCCCACGCAACGTGCAGGTGTGCTCAGGGCGATGGGCCCAGACCCCTACGCGCTTAGGTTTAGACCGGCGTGCTGGCCTCTCTGTTTTGCCTAGGTGGGGCTGCGACGTGTTGATCTTCCGCGGCCGGGCATGACCCAGGAAAGTGTGTCCGGCCAAATGGGATAAAGCGTGTTGGGTTATGTGGTGCACCCCTGCAGGGAAGTTAATCTATTCGAATAGCCGTGATCTTCGGTAACAGGACGACTTGGAGTTGTACCTTGACCTTATGACAACTAGAATCGGATACTTAATAAAAACACACCCTTCCAA
Organism: Triticum aestivum; assembly: GCF_018294505.1. Lineage (NCBI taxonomy): Eukaryota > Viridiplantae > Streptophyta > Magnoliopsida > Poales > Poaceae > Triticum > Triticum aestivum. Next base: position 164,735,479 of record NC_057798.1, on the reverse strand, counting down.
GTTCCACAGACAACCCGGTGATCGCTTTTCTACAGGGCGACGAGAGGAGGATCGCCGGGTAGGGTTATGCTATGCGATGCTGCTTGGAGATGCTACTTGAAGATGCTACTTGGAGGACTTCAATCTACTCTCTTCTACATGCTGCAAGACGGAGGCTGCCAGAAGCGTAGTCTTCGATAGGACTAGCTATCCCCCTCTTATTCTGGCTTTCTGCAGTTCAGTCCATCGATATGGCCTCCCTACACATATACCCATGCATATGTAGTATAGTTCCTTGCTTGCGAGTACTTTGGATGAGTACTCACGGTTGCTTTCTCCCCCCTTTTTCCCCCTTTCCTTTCTTTCTGGTTGTCGCAACCAGATGCTGGAGTCCAGGAGCCAGGAGCCAGCGTCGACGACGACTACTACATTGGAGGTGCCTACTACTACATGCAGGCCGCTGATGACGACCAGGAGTAGTTTAGGAGGATCCCAGGCAGGAGGCCTGCGCCTCTTTCGATCTGTATCCCAGTTTGTGCCAGCCTTCTTAAGGCAAACTTGTTTAACTTATGTCTGTACTCAGATATTGTTGCTTCCGCTGACTCGTCTATGATCGAGCACTTGTATTCGAGCCCTCGAGGCCCCTGGCTTGTATTATGATGCTTGTATGACTTATTTTATTTGTAGAGTTGTGTTGTGATATCTTCCCGTGAGTCCCTGATCTTGATCGTACACATTTGCGTGCACGATTAGTGTACGATTGAATCGGGGGCATCACAATATAGTATCTCTATTTGCAAGTTTAATAGTGACATCTATGTCTTCTATTTCAGCAGGTGCTATTTCATTCTTAATTTCTTCATATAAGGAAAAAGGAATAGCACTCACACTAGCACCTAGGTCACATAACCCATGATAATAGTGATCTCATATCTTAATTGAGACAACAGGTGAGGGAGTCCTGGACTAGGGGGTGTCCGGACAGCCGGACTATCATCGTCCGCCGGACTCCAAGACTACGAAGATACAAGATTGAAGACTCCGTCCCGTGTCCGGATGGAGCTTTTCTTGGCGTGGAAGGCAAGCTTGGCAATACGGATATGTAGATCTCCTACCATTGTAACCGACTCTGTGTAACCCTAGCCCTCTCCGGTGTCTATATAAACCGGGGCTTTAGTCCGTAGGACATAACCTCCATTACAACAATCATACCATAGGCTAGCTTCTAGGGTTTAGCCTCCTTGATCTCGTGGTAGATCCACTCTTGTAACACACATCGTCAATATTAATCAAGCAGGACGTAGGGTTTTACCTCCATCAAGAGGGCCCGAACCTGGGTAAAACATCGTGTCCCTTGTCTCCTGTTACCATCCGCCTAGATGCACAGTTCGGGATCCCCTACCCGAGATCCGCCGGTTTTGACACTGACATTGGTGCTTTCATTGAGAGTTCCTCTGTGTCGTCACTGATAGGCTCGATGGCTTCTTCAATCAACAACGCCGTCCAGGGTGAGACTCTTCTCCCCGGACAGATCTTCGTATTCAGCGGCTTCACGCTGCGGGCCAACTCACTTGGCCATCTGGAGCAGATCGAAAGCTACGCCCCTGGCCATCAGGTCAGGTTCGGAAGCCTAAACTTCACGGCCGACATCCGCGGGGACTTGGTCTTCGACGGACTCGAGCCACAGCCAAGCGTGCCACGCTGTCACGATGGGCATGATTTAGCTCTGCCGCCGGACAGTGCCTTGGTGGCCGCACACGAATCCGCTCCGGCCCTCAGTCCGGAGCCGATCGCCCAGATCGAGGACCGGTGGCTGGACACCGCCTCGGGGGATGCACCTTCCATGGCGATGGAGCCGAACACTAACCTTGTCCCTTGTAAAGCTCGTGACTCCGAGGTGCCGGACTCCCTGCCAGACTCCGAACCTCCTGCACCCCTGCCAATCGAATCTGATTGGGCGCCGATCATGGAGTTCACTGCCGCGGACATCTTCCAACACTCACCCTTTGGCGACATCCTAAATTCGCTAAAGCATCTCTCGCTATCCGGAGAGCCCTAGCCGGATTACGGCCAGGATGGTTGGGATGCGGATGACGAAGAAATTCAAAACCCACCCACCTCCCACTTTGTAGCCACTGTCGACGATCTAACCGACATGCTAGACTACGACTCCGAAGACATCGACGGTATGGACGACGATGCCGGAGACGAACAGGAACCAGCGCCTACAGGGCACTGGAAGACCACCTCGTCATATGACATATACATGGTGGATACCCCAAAAGATGGGGACGGCGAAGAAGCAGCGGAGGCAGATTCTTTAAAGAAACAGCCCAAGCGCCGGCGTCAGCGACGCCGCTCTAAATCCCGCCACAGCAAGAATGGAGATTCCGGCACAGGAGATAATAACACCCCAGACAGTGCCGAAGACAATCCCCTCCAGCAAGATTCAGCGCAGGAGGATGCAGAAGCAAGCCCTCGTGAGAGGGTGGCAGACGAAGAGGTCGAGGATGATAATTACATGCCTCCCTCCGGAGACGAAGCAAGCCTCGGCGATGACGAATTCGTCGTGCCCGAGCATCCCGTCGAACAAGAGCGTTTTAAACGCAGGCTTATCGCCACGGCAAATAGCCTAAAGAAAAAGCAGCAGCAGCTTCAAGCTGATCAAAACCTGCTAGCCGATCGATGGATCGAGGTCCTCGCGGCCGAAGAGTACGAACTCGAACGTCCCTCCAAGAGCTACCCAAAACGCAAGTTGCTCCCCCGATTAGAGGAAGAAGCATACATACCTTCATCACCAGCGCACAATACGGCCGACCGACCACCCCGTGGCCGGGACAGAGAGGCATCCAGGCCCTCCACCAAGACCGTACCCTGGCACCGCTCCAAAAGTGCGAAGCCAAGAGGGAACGCGCTGGACTTGCGAGATATATTGGAGGACAAAGCAAGGCAATCCAGATCCATCTACGGATCACGTGGGCGCCCCACGACCCACGACGAATACCGTCGCGCCGGATACAACCCCGGCCGGGCCGAACACAGTAGACAACGCTCACTCGAGCTACGTCGTGATATTGCTCAATATAGAGGCGCCGCACACCCGCTATGCTTCACTGATGAAGTAATGGATCATCAAATCCCTGAAGGGTTTAAACCCATAAACATTGAATCCTACGATGGCACAACAGACCCCGCGGTTTGGATTGAAGATTATCTCCTTCACATCCATATGGCCCGCGGCGACGATCTCCACGCCATCAAATACCTCCCACTCAAGCTTAAAGGACCAGCTCGGCATTGGCTTAACAGCTTGCCCGCAGAGCCAATTGGGTGTTGGGAAGACCTGGAAGCCGCATTCCTCGACAACTTCCAGGGCACATATGTGCGACCACCAGACGCCGATGACCTAAGCCACATAATTCAGCAGCCAGACGAATCGGCCAGACAGTTCTGGACACGGTTCTTAACAAACAAAAACCAAATCGTCGACTGTTCGGATGTAGAGGCCCTCGCAGCCTTCAAACATAACATCCGCGACGAGTGGCTAGCCCGGCACCTAGGACAGGAAAAGCCGAAATCCATGGCAGCCCTCACATCATTAATGACCCGCTTTTGTGCGGGAGAGGATAGCTGGCTAGCTCGCAGCAACAACCTCAGCAAAAATTCTGGCAGTCCGGATACTAAGGACCACAATGGCAGGTCGCGTCGAAGCAAAAATAAACGCCGTATTAACGGCGACGACAAGGAGGATATGGCAGTCAATGCCGGATTCCGAGGCTCTAAACCCGGTCAGCGGAAGAAGCCATTCAAAAGAACCACTCCGGGTCCGTCCAATTTGGACCGAATCCTCGACCGCTTATGCCAGATACATGGCACCCCCGAAAAGCCAGCTAATCACACCAACAGAGACTGTTGGGTATTCAAGCAGGCAGGCAAGTTAATTGCCGAAAACAATGACAAGGGAATGCACAGCGACGACGAGGAAGAGACCCGGCCGCCGAACAGTAGAGGACAGAAGGGTTTCCCCCCACAAGTGCGGGCGGTAAACATGATATACGCAACCCATATACCCAATAGGGAGCGGAAGCGTGCACTAAGGGACGTATATGCGATGGAGCCAGTAGCCCCTAAGTTCAATCCATGGTCCTCTTGCCCGATCACTTTCGATCGAAGAGACCATCCGACCAGTATCCACCATGGAGGATTCGCCGCATTGGTTTTAGACCCAATCGTCGATGGATTTCACCTCACGAGAGTCCTGATGGACGGCGGCAGTAGCCTGAACCTGCTTTATCAGGATACAGTGCACAAGATGGGCATAGACCCCTCAAGGATTAAACCTACAAAGACGACCTTCAAAGGCGTCATACCAGGTGTTGAGGCCAATTGTACAGGCTCAGTCACACTGGAAGTGGTCTTCGGATCCCCGGATAATTTCCGGAGCGAGGAGTTAATCTTCGACATAGTCCCATTCCGCAGCGGCTATCACGCTCTGCTCGGACGAACCGCGTTTGCAAAGTTCAACGTGGTGCCGCATTATGCATACCTCAAGCTCAAGATGCCAGGCCCTTGTGGAGTCATCACGGTCAACGGAAATACGGAACGCTCCCTCCGAACGGAGGAACATACAGCGGCTCTCGCGGCAGAAGTACAGAGCAGCCTTTTAAGGCAATTTTCAAGTCCGGTCGCTAAATGGACGGATATGGCCAAACGCGCCCGGAGCAACACCAACCAAGACCACCTGGCATGATCCGAGCACGCGTAGCAATGCGTCCCTGACCCCAACCCTCGCATGATCGCAAGAACAACCCTCCGCGTACATCGTTACGCTTTGGAGATTCCATGGGCATAGGGGAAGGGGCACGACCACAATAGACCCAGAGTGTGGCTCGACCACACCAGGGGCTCACAAGTGTGCCACTCTTTTTTTAATACTTTCCTTCTTTGTATACACAGGACTCCGCTAACCAGAGGCCCTGTCCGGCGGTGAACCTGCCGAACTCACGATGCTACAGCTGGGAAAGAAAGAAGGCTGCGATGAACACTCAGGTGGTCTCCATTACGAGCATTAAATTTGATTACATACACCAGTCCGCAGCCCACCCTGGAGGGGGGCATGTTTATTAGTCCAATCCCTTGCATACCGCACTATTTGTATCCTTCCGCACTCATAGCAGAATACCTCGAATAAATAATGCAGCATTTTTTCCCGGTTATTGCATTACTTTACACATATGTTCATTAATGACATCTTGCACCCGTACATTTTGGTACGGCCGAATACACCAGGGGCTTATGTTCCCTGCATTATGGTGTGATAAGTCCGAACACTTTCATAAGTGCGGCACCCCGAACTTATAGCATTATATGAATCGGCTCCGAATCATGTCTTGGGTCAATAGTTGGGTTTGCCCGGCTCCCACGTTTTGGTGCCTTACGTTCCGTTCTGTCGGCTAAGGTGGCACTGGGAGAACCACTGCGATTGCGCCCCGGTTGAGCTGGGCGAGCGCCTCAGTGGAGAAAGCTAAAACTGACTGGCATGATAAGGCGAGAGACTGGTCGCTGTTCGAGAGGTCTTTTCGGGTCCCTAAAGACTAATGCCGCTTCGAGCGAAGTACCGGATAATGTCCGACAAAGGCGTGGATAGCTCCCCAAATTCGGTCTTCCGAATACTAAAGAAAGCCTTAATTACTCTATGTGCTTCACTTATGTCTTTTGAGCTAGACAATATTGCTCTAGTGCTTCACTTATATCTTTTTAGAGCACGGTGGTGGTTTTATTTTATAGAAATTATTGAACTCTCATACCTCACATATATTATTTTGAGAGTCTTTTAGAACAGCATGGTAATTTGCTTTGGTTATAAAATTAGTCCTAATATGATGGGCATCCAAGATGGGTATAATAAAAACTTTCATATAAAGTGTGTTGAATACTATGAGAAGTTTGATTATTTTTGATTGTTTTGAGATATGAAGATGGTGATATTAGAGTCATGCTAGTAGAGTAGTTGTGAATTTGATGAATACTTGTGTTAAAGTTTGTGATTCCTGTAGCATGCACATATGGTGAACTGTTATGTGATGAAATTGGAGCATGATTTATTTATTGATTGCCTTCCCTATGTGTGGAGGTCGGGATCGCGTGATGGTTAAATCCTACCAAACCTTTCCCTAGGAGCATGTGTGTAGTACTTTGTTTTGATTACTTGTAGATTTTTAGAATAAGTATGTGAGTTCTTTATGACTAATGTTGAGTCCATGGATTATACGCACTCTCACGCTTCCATCATTGCTAGCCTCTCTAGTACCGTGCAACTCTCGCCGGTACCATAAACCCACCATATACCTTCCTCAAAACAGCCTCCATACCTACCTATTATGGCATTTCCATAGCCATTCCGAGATATATTTCCATGCAACTTTCCACTGTTCCATTTATTATGACACGCTCCATAGCTGTCATATTGCCTTGTATGATCATGTAGTTGACATCATATTTGTGGCAAAGCCATCGCTCATAATTTTTCATACATGTTACTCTTGAATCATTGCACATCCCGGTACACCACTGGAGGCATTCTCATAGAGTCATATTTTGTTCTAGTATCGAGTTGTAATTCTTGAGTTGTAAGTAAATAAATGTGTGATGATCTTCATTATTAGAGCATTGTCCCATGTGAGGAAAGGATGATGGAGACTATGATTCCCCCACAAGTCGGGATGAGACTCCAGACTAAATAAAAAAAGAGGCCATAAAAAAGGAGAAAAGGCCCAAATAAAAAATATCAGAGAAAAAGAGAGAAGGGACAATGCTACTATCCTTTTACCACACTTGTGCTTCAAAGTAGCACCATGATCTTCATGATAGAGAAAAGGCCCAAATAAAAAAATATGAGAGAAAAGGAGAGAAGGGACAATGCTAATATCCTTTTATCACACTTGTGCTTCAAAGTAGCACCATGATCATCATGATAGAGAGTCTCCTATGTTGTCACTTTCATATACTAGTGGGAATTTTTCATTATAGAACTTGGCTTGTATATTCCAATGATGGGCTTCCTCAAAGTGCCCTAGGTATTCGTGAGCAAGAAAGTTGGATGCACACCCACTTAGTTTTCTTTTGAGCTTTCATACACTTATAGCTCTAGTGCATCCGTTGCATGGCAATCCCTACTCACTCACATTGATATCTATTGATGGGCATCTCCATAGCCCGTTGATACACCTAGTTGATGTGAGACTATCTTCTCCTTTTTGTCTTCTCCACAACCACCATTCTATTCCACCTATAGTGTTATGTCTATGGCTCACACTCATGTATTGCGTGAAGATTGAAAAAGTTTGAAAATACTAAAGTATGAAACAATTGCTTGGCTGAAACCGGGGTTGTGCATGATTAAATACTTTGTGTGATGAAGATAGAGCATAGCCAGACTATATGATTTTGTAGGGATAACTTTCTTTGGCCATGTTATTTTGAGAAGACATGATTGCTTTGTTAGTATGCTTGAAGTATTATTATTTTTATGTCAATATTAAACTTTTGTCTTGAATCTTCTGGATCTGAACATTCATGCCGCAATAAAGAAAATTACATTGAGAAATATGCTAGGTAGCATTCCACATCAAAAATTCTATTTTTATCATTTACCTACTCGAGGACGAGCAGGAATTAAGCTTGGGGATGTTTGATACATCTCCAACGTATCTATAATTTTTGATTGTTCCATGCTATTATATTATCTGTTTTGGATGTTTAATGGGCTTTAATATGCACTTTTATATTATTTTTGGGACTAACCTATTAATCGGAGGCCTAGTGCCAGTTTATGTTTTTTGCCTATTTTAGTGTTTTACAGAAAAGGAATATCAAATGGAGTCCAAACGGAATGAAACCTTCGCGACGATCTTTCTTGGACCAAAAGCAATCCAGAAGACTTGGAGTTGAAGTCTGGGACTCTACGAGGCGGCCACGAGGCAAGAGGGCGCGCCTAGGCGGGTAGGCGCGCCCCCACCCTCGTGGGCTCCTTGTAGCTCCACCGATGTACTTCTTTCGCCTATATAGACTCTTATACCCTAGAAACATCAGGGGGAGCCATGAAACCACTTTTCCACCGCCGCAACCTTCTGTACCCGTGAGATCCCATCTTGGGGCCTTTACCGGCGATCTGTCGGAGGGGGAATCGATCACAGAGGGCTTCTACATCAACACAATTGCCTCTGTGTTGAAGCATGAGTAGTTTACCACAGACCTTCGGGTCCATAGTTATTAGCTAGATTGCTTCTTCTCTCTCTTTGATTCTCAATACAAAGTTCTCAGTGACAGTAGGGGCGGCAAGGCACGTATTGTATTGTTGCCATCGAGGATAAAAAGATGGGGTTTATATCATATTGCTTGAGTTTATCCCTCTACATCATGTCATCTTGCTTAATGCGTTACTCCGTTCTTATGAACTTAATACTCTAGATGCATGCTGGATAGCGGTCGATGTGTGGAGTAATAGTAGTAGATGCAGAATCATTTTGGTCTACTTGACACGGACGTGATGCATATGTTCATGATCATTGCCTTAGATGTCTTCATAATTATGTGCTTTTCTATCAATTGCTCGGCAGTAATTTGTTCACCCACCGTAATACATGATATCTTGAGAGAAGACACTAGTGAAACCTATGGCCCCTGGGTCTCTTTTCCATTATATTGAATCTATTAGTTTCCCGTGAACTTGCCAATTTCTATCACCGTTTCTTTTAATTGCAATCTTTACTTTCCAATCTATACAACAAAAATACCAAAAATATTTACTTTACTATCTTTATTAGATCTCACTTTTGCGAGTGATCGTGAAGGGATTGACAACCCCTTTATCGCGTTGGTTGCAAGGTTCTTGATTGTTTGTGCAGGTACTAGGTGACTTGTGTGTCGTCTCCTACTGGATTGATACCTTGGTTCTCAAAACTTAGGGAAATACTTACGCTACTTTGCTGCATCACCCTTTCCTCTTCAAGGGAAAACCAACGCATGCTCAAGAGGTAGCACCAACCTCCTGGAAAGAGCGATGTGCATAGATCGGTTGAGTAGGGATGCCAAATGCTTTGATCACCTCATCAAAGCGTTTATTCCAACTCCGAGATGCTTGCACCAGTCCATAGATGGATCGCTGGAGCTTTCACACTTTGTTAGCACCTTTAGGATCGAAAAAACCTTTTGGTTGCATCATATACAACTCTTCCTTAAGAAACCCATTAAGGAATGTAGTTTTGACGTCCATTTGCCAGATTTCATAATCACAAAATGCGGCAATTGCTAACCTGATTCAGACAGACTTAAGCATCGCTACGGGTGAGAAAGTCTCATCGTAGTCAACCCCTTGAACTTGTCAAAAACCTTTTGCAACATGTCAAGCTTTGTAGGTAGTGATATACCATCAGCGTCTGTCTTCTTCTTAAAGATCCATTTCAATGGCTTGCCATCATCGGGAAAATCCACCAAAGTCCACAATTTGTTCTCATACATGGATCTTATCTCAGATTTCATGGCCTCAGGCCATTTTTCGGAATCTGGGAACATCATAGCTTCTTCATAGTTCATAGGTTCACCATTGTCTAACAACATGACTTCCAGGACAGGATTGTCGTACCACTCTGGTGCAGAACATGCTCTGGTCGATCTACGAGGTCTAGTAGTAAGTTGATCTAAAGTTTCATGATCATCATCATTTGCTTCCTCTCTTGTTGGTGTAGGCATCACGTGAACGGTTTTCTATGATGTTCTACTTTCCAATTCGAGAGCAAGTACAACTACCTCATCAAGTTCTACTTTTCTCCCACTTACTTCTTTCGAGAGAAACTCCTTCTCTATAAAGGACCCATTCTTAGCAACAAAGATTTTGCCTTCGAATCTATGGTAGAAGGTATACCCAATAGTTTCTTTCGGGTATCCTATGAAGACACACTTCTTCGTTTTGGGTTCGAGCTTATCAGGCTGAAGCCTTTTGACATAAGTGTCTGGTCCCAAAACTTTAAGGAACGACAGCTTAGGTTTCTTGCCAAACCATAGTTCATACGGTGTCGTCTCAACGGATTTAGACAGTGCCCTATTTAACGTGAATGCGGTTGTCTCTAAAGCATAACCCCAAAATGACAGTGGTAAATTGGTAAGAGACATCATAGAATGCGTCCTATCTAATAAAGTACAGTTACTACATTCAAACACACCATTGCGCCGTGGTGTTCCACATTGTTTTAAATGAAGGCCAAACACGTAACTCAAATATTCACCTCCGTGATCAGATCGTAGAAACTTTATTTTCTTGTTACGATGATTCTCCACTTCATTCTGAAATTCTTTGAACTTTTCAAATGTTTCATACTTATGTTTCATCAAGTAGATACACCCATACCTACTCAAATCATATGTGAAGGTTAGAAAATAATGGTGCCTGCTGCGTGCTTCAACACTCATCGGACTGCATACATCGGTATGTATTGTTTCCAATAAGTCATTAGCTCACTCCATTGTTCCAGAGAATAGAGTTTTAGTCATCTTTCCCATGAGGCATGTGAAGACCCACAAGTGTAGAGGATCTATCATAGTCCTTTCGATAAGTAAGAGTGTCAAACCCAACGAGGAGTAGAAGTAAATGACAAGCGGTTTTCAGTAAGTTATTCTCTGCAAGCACTGAAATTGTAGGTAACAAATAATTTTGTGATAAGATAATTTGTAACTAGTAACAAGCAATGAAAGTAAATAAGGTGCAGCAAGGTAGCCCAATCCTTTTTGTAGCAAAGGACAAGCCTGGACAAGTTCATATAATGAGAAAAGCGCTCCCAAGGACACATGGGAATTATCGTCAAGCTAGTTTTCATCACGCTCATATGATTCATGTTCGTTACTTTGATAATTTGATATGTGGGTGGACCGGTGCTTGGGTACTGCCCTTTCTTGGACAAGCATCCCACTTATGATTAACCCCTATTGCAAGCATCCGCAACTACAAAAGAAGTATTAAGGTAAACCTAACCATAGCATGAAACATATGGATCCAAATCAGCCCCTTACGAAGCAACTCATAAACTAGGGTTTAAGCTTCTGTCACTCTAGCAACCCATCATCTACTTATTACTTTCCAATGCCCTCCTCTAGGCCAAATAATGGTGAAGTGTCATGTAGTCGACGTTCACATAACACCACTAGAGGAGAGACAACATACATCTCATCAAAATATCGAACGAATACCAAATTCACATGACTACTAATAGCAAGACTTCACCCATGTCCTCAGGAAAAAACGTAACTACTCACAAAGCATATTCATGTTCATAATCATAGGAGTATTAATATGCATTAAGGATCTGAACATATCATCTTCCACCAAATAAACCAACTAGCATCAACTACAAGGAGTAATCAACACTACTAGCAACCCACAGGTACCAATCTGAGGTTTTGGGACAAAGATTGGATACAAGAGATGAACTAGGGTTTGAGAGGAGATGGTGCTGGTGAAGATGTTGATGGAGATTGACCCCCTCCCGATGAGAGGATCGATGGTGATGACGATGGTGATGATTTTCCCCTCCCGGTGGGAAGTTTCCCCGGCAGAACAGCTCCACTGGAGCCCTAGATTGGTTCCGCCAAGGTTCCGCCTCGTGGCGGCGGAGTTTCGTCCCATAAGCTTCTTCTGATTTTTTCCAGGGTAAAAGACTTCATATAGCAGAAGATGGACACCGGAGGGCTGCCAGGTGGCCCACGAGGCATGGGGCGCGCCCAGGGGGGTAGGGCGTGCCCCCACCCTCGTGGATGGTGGGTGGCCCCCCTCAGGTATTTCTTCCGCTGAATATTTTTAATTAATTCCCAAAATGACTTTCGTGGAGTTTAGGGACTTTTGGAGCTGTTTAGAATAGGTCTCCAATATTTGCTCCTTTTCCAGCCCAGAATTCCAGCTGCCGGCATTCTCCCTCTTCATGTAAACCTTGTAAAAGAAGAGAGAATAGCCATAAGTATTGTGACATAACGTGAAATAACAGCCCATGATGCAATAAATATCGATATAAAAGCATGATGCAAAATGGACGTATCAACTCCCCCAAGCTTAGACCTTGCTTGTCCTCAAGCGGAAGCGGATATCAAAAAATATGTCCACATGTTTAGAGATAGATGTGTCGATAAAATAAAATATGGACACGAGGGCATCATGATCATTCTTATAACAGCAACATAAATATATTTTGTCATATGATTTCTCATGCTCAAGTAACAATCTATTCACAATATCAAGTATGATTCAGAAACTTCATTGAGAACTAACAAACTATAATCTCAGTCATTGAAGCAATTGCAATTTATAATAACATCGGAAAGAGCCGATATAAGAGCTTTTCAGCAAGTCCACATACTCAACTATCATTTAGTCTTTCACAATTGCTAACACTCACGCAATACTTATGATTATGCAGTCTTAATCGGACACAGAGAAAGATAGGCGCTTATAGTGTTGCCTCCCAACCTTTTACCTCAAGGGTAATATCAACAATAATGGTTCATGCTAACTTACATCCAATTGGATATATATATATATATATCAGGATCTTTCCAATGCGAGGTGCTTGCCAAAGGATAAAATGTAAAAGGGAAAGGTGAAGATCACCTTGACTCTTGCATAAGGTATAAGACATAAAGTAAAAGATAGGCCCTTCACAGAGGGAAGCAGAGGTTGTCATGTGCTTTTGTTTGGATGCACAAAATCTTAATGCAAAAGAACGTCACTTTATATTGCCACTTGTGATATGAACCTTTATTATGTAGTTCGTCACTTTTATTACTTCCATATCACAAGATCGGATAAAGCTTATTTTCTCCGCACTAATAAGTCATACATATTTAGAGAACAATTTTTATTGCATGCAACATGACAACTTACTTGAAGGATCTTACTCAATCCATAGGTAGATATGGTGGACTCTCATGGCAAAACTGGGTTTAAGGATATTTGGAAGCACAAGTAGTATCTCTACTTGGTGCAAGGAATTTGGCTAGCATGAGGGGGAAAGGCAAACTCAACATGTTGGATGATCCATGACAATATACTTTAAGTGAGATGTGAGAAAACATAACCCATTACGTTGTCTTCCTTGTCCAACATCAACTCTTTAGCATGTCATACTTTAATGAGTGCTCACAATCATAAAAGATGTCCAAGATAGTATATTTATATGTGAGAACCTCTCTTTCTTTATTACTTCCTATTAATTGCAAATATGACCAGAACTATGTTTGCCAACTCTCAACAACTTTTAATCATCATACTCTCTATATGTGAAGTCATTACTTTCCATAAGATCAATATGATCTCTTGATTTCTTTTTACTCTTTTATGCACTTAAGATCATAGCAAGATAGCAAAGCCCTTGACTCAACACTAATATTTATTATATATAGCTCACAGACTCGATTACATAGAGGGATCACAAAGCAAAAATCAAAACTAATTCATACCAAAAATTTATTCTACTAGATCAAGATATTACCAAAAGGATCGAACTAAGTAAAACGGTAAATATAGGAGTGTGATGGTGATACGATACCGGGGCAACTCCCCCAAGCTTGGCAGTTGCCAAGGGGAGTGCCCATACCCATATGATTATGTCTCCTTTGCTGGTGAAGAAGGTGGTGATGATGATGGATAGTCGCACATCGAGCGTAGGAGCTCTTCCAATTTGCGGATAACGCCCTTAAGTGCGACGATATGATCCTTAAACAAAATATTTTTCCTGTGTGAGATACTTGTTTTGTATGCGAGATAACTCAATCATCTTGAAAGCTTCAATCTCAGTTGGGGTAAAGAGGTTAGGAAGAGGTTGAGGGATGTTTTCTTCTTCAGCCACCGGAGCTTGATCCTCCATGGCCCTCTTGATCCCATCATCCTTGTTGATCTCCCCAGGTTCTTCTCTCTTCAGATCTATCTTTAATAGTCAAGCATCCTTGTCTTCATTGTTGGAGGAGGGTGACGTCATGATGCCTGGCCCTGACAAATCTGACAAAAACAGCTCGAGACAAAGACAGAAGATTTTTGTGTGATACGGTGGTCAAAAACCTTCGGGAGATTATATAATGAATTTTTACCGACCAAAAGAAGTATCGTGCAAGAAAACGGAGCCCGGAGAGCACACGAGGTGCCCACGAGGTAGGGGGCGCGCCCAGGGGGTAGGGCGCGCGCTCCACCCTCATGGATGCCTCGTGTCCTTCCTGGACTACTTCTGTTTTCCTATTTTCTTAAATATTCCAAAACAGTGAAAAATTGCTATTAGAACTGGATATAATGTTTAATTCTTTGACCGTTCACCACCTTCGGATTTGTGCCTTCGAAGTTGTTGATTTTTATGGCACCGGAACGATAGACCTCCTCGATAATGTAAGGGCCTTCCCATTTAGAGAGAAGTTTTCCTGCAAAAAATCTTAAACGAGAGTTGAATACCAACACGTAATCACCTACGTTAAACTCACGCTTTTGTATCCTTTTGTCATGCCATCTTTTAACTTTTTCTTTAAATAGTTTGGCATTCTCGTAGGCTTGGGTTCTCCATTCATCAAGTGAGCTAATGTCAAATAACCTCTTCTCACCGGCAAGTTTGAAATCATAATTGAGATCTTTAATGGCCCAATATGCCTTATGTCCTAGTTTGAGAGGTAAGTGACATGCTTTTCCATAAACCATTTTATATGGAGACATACTCATAGGATTCTTATATGCAGTTCTATAAGCCCATAATGCATCATCAGGTTACTTAGACCAATTCTTTCTAGATCTATTAACATTCTTTTGCAAGATTAATTTAAGCTCTCTGTTACTCAACTCTACTTGACCGCTAGACTGTGGGTGATATGGAGATGCAATTCTATGATTAACATCATACTTAGCAAGCATTTTACGGAAAGCACTATGAATAAAATGTGAACCACCATCAGTCATTAAGTATCTAGGGACTCCAAACAACAGAAAAATAACTTCTTTAAGCATCTTAATAGGTGTTATGATCAGCACTACTAGTTGGAATAGCTTCTACCCACTTAGTAATGTAATCAACAACAACTAAAATACATGTATAACCATTAGAGGCAGGAAACGGTCCCATATAATCAAAGCCCCAAACATCAAATGGTTCAATAACAAGAGAATAATTCATAGGCATTTCTTGACGTCTACTAATATTACCAATTCTTTGACATTCATCACAAGACAAGACAAACTTACGAGCATCTTTGAAGAGAGTAGGCCAATAAAAACGGATTGCAATACCTTATGTGCAGTTCTATCTCCAGCGTGGTGTCCTCCATATGCCTCGGAGTGAAACTTGCGTAGGATCTGTTCCTGTTCATGCTCAGGTACACAACGTCTAATAACACCATCTACTCCTTCTTTATAAAGGTGTGGGTCATCCCAGAAGTAATGTCTTAAATCATAGAAGAACTTTTTCTTTTGCTGGTATGTGAAACTAGGTGGTATGAATTTAGCAGCAATGTAATTAGCATAATCAACACACCATGGAGCAGTATGAGAAGAATTTATGACAGCTAATTGTTCATCGGGAAAGCTATCATTAATAGGTAGTGGGTCATCAAGAACATTCTCTAACCTAGACAAGTTGTCTGCAACAGGGTTCTCAGCTCCCTTTCTATCAATAATATGCAAATTAAATTCTTGTAGCAAGAGAACCCATCTAATAAGTCTAGGTTTAGCATCTTTCTTTTCCATAAGATATTTAATAGCAGCATGATCAGTGTGAACAGTTACTTTAGAATCAACAATATAAGGTCTGAACTTATCACAAGCAAATACAACTGCTAAGAATTCTTTTTCAGTAGTAGCATAATTTCTTTGAGTAGTGTCTAGAGTTTTACTAGCATATTGAATAACATTTAGTTTCTTATCAACTCTTTGTCCTAGAACAGCACCTACAGCATAATCGCTAGCATCACACATAATTTCAAAGGGTAAATTCCAATCAGGTGTCTGAACAATAGGTGTGGAAATCAAAGCTTTCTTAGGTATTTCAAACGCTTCTACACAATCATCATCAAAGACAAAAGGAATATCTTTTTGCAATAGATTAGTCAGAGGCCTAGATATTTTAGAAAAGTCCTTAATGAACCTCCTATAAAAACCGGCATGACCAAGGAAACTTCTTATACCTTTAATGTCCTTGGGACATGGCATCTTTTCAATAGCATCAACCTTAGCTTTATCAACTTCAATACCTCTCTCAGAAATTTTATGCCCCAAGACAATGCCTTCATTAACCATAAAGTGGCACTTTTCCCAATTCAAGACGAGACTAGTATCTTCACATCTCTGCAAAACTCGATCAAGGTTGCTCAAGCAATCATCAAAAGAGGATCCATAAACGGAGAAATCATCCATGAATACCTCACAAATCTTTTCACAAAAGTCAGAGAATATAGCCATCATGCATCTTTGAAAGGTAGCAGGTGCATTACATAAACCAAAAGGCATACATCTATAAGCAAAGGTACCGAAAGGGCAAGTAAAAGTGGTCTTTTCTTGATCCTCAGCTGACACAGGTATTTGAGAGAAACCAGAGTAACCATCTAGAAAGCAAAAATGTGTATGTTTGGATAGTCTTTCTAGCATTTGATCAATAAAAGGTAAAGGGTAATGATCTTTTTTAGTAGCTTTATTTAACTTGCGGAAATCAATTACTATCCTATAACCTGTAATAATTCTTTGTGGGATCAATTCATCTTTATCGTTAGGAACGACAGTAATACCTTCCTTCTTTGGGACACAATGGACAGGACTTACCCACTGACTATCAGCAACGGGATAAATTATACCTGCCTCAAGGAGCTTTAGTATTTCCTTTCTTACCACTTCTTTCATCTTAGGATTTAATCGTTGTTGGTGATCAATAACTGGTTTGGCGTCTTCCTCCAATTTTATTTTGTGTTGGCATAGAGTGGGACTAATGCCCTTAAGATCATCAAGAGTATATCCAATAGCAGCACGGTGCTTCTTCAGAGTTTTTGATAATCTTTCCTCTTCCAGCTCTGAAAGGTTAGCACTAATAATAACAGGATATATCTTCTTTTCATCAAGATAAGCATATTTAAGAGTATCAGGTAATGGTTTAAGCTCAAACACGGGATCACCCTTGGGTGGTGGAGGATCCCCTAAGATTTCAACAGGTAAGTTGTGTTTCAAAATAGGACCCTGTTTAAAGAATACTTCATCTATTTCCCTTCTTTCATTCATAAACATATCATTTTCATGGTCTAGCAAATATTGTTCTAAAGGATCATTAGGAGGCACGGCAATAGAAGCAAGACCAATAATTTCATCCTTACTAGGCAATTCTTTATCATGGGGTTGTCTACGAAACTTAGCAAAATTAAACTCATGAGACATATCTCCCAAACCAATAGTAACAACATCCTTTTCACAATCAATCTTAGCATTAACAGTATTCAAGAAGGGTCGACCAAATATGATGGGACAAAAGTCATCTTGTGGGGAACCAAGAACAAGAAAATCAGCAGGATATTTAACTTTCCCACACAAGACTTCAACATCTCTAACAATCCCAATTGGTGAAATAATATCTCTATTGGCAAGCTTAATTGTAACATCAATTTCTTGTACCTCAGCAGGTGCAATATCATGCATAATTTCTTCATATAATGAATAAGGTATAGCAATGGCACTAGCACCCATATCACATAAGCCATGATAACAATGATCTCCTATTTTAACAGAAATAACAGGCATGCCTGATACGTCTCCAACGTATCTATAATTTTTGATTGCTCCATGCTACTTTATCTACTGTTTTGGACTATATTGGGCTTTATTTTCCACTTTTATATTATTTGGGGACTAACCTATTAACCAGAGGCCCAGCCCAGAATTGCTATTTTTTGCCTATTTCAGTGTTTGAAGAAACGGAATATCAAACGGAGTCCAAACGGAATGAAACCTTCGGGAATTTGATTTTCTCACCGAACATGATCCAGGAGACTTGGACCCTACTCCAAGAAGTAACAGAGGCGGTCACGAGGGTGGGGGGCGCCCCCCCTAGGGCGCGCCCCCTGCCTCGTGGCCCCCTTGTTGCTCCACCGACGTACTCCTTCCTCCTATATACACCTACGTATCCCCAAACGATCAGAACAGGAGCCAAAAACCTAATTCCACCGTCGCAACCTTCTGTATCCACGAGATCCCATCTTGGGGCCTGTTCCGGAGCTCCGCCGGAGGGGGCATCCACCACGGAGGGCTTCTACATCAACACCATAGCCCCTCCGATGAAGTGTGAGTAGTTTACTTCAGACCTTCGGGTCCATAGCTAGTAGCCAGATGGCTTCTTCTCTCTTTTTGGATCTCAATACAATGTTCTCCCCCTCTCTCGTGGAGATCTATTTGATGTAATCTTCTTTTTGCGGTGTGTTTGTTGAGACCGATGAATTGTGGGTTTATGATCCAGCTTATCTATGAACAATATTTGAATCTTCTCTGGATTCTTTTATGTATGATTGAGTTATCTTTGCAAGTCTCTTCGAATTATCCTTTTGGTTTGGCCAACTAGATTGGTAGTTCTTGCAATGGGAGAAGTGCTTAGCTTTGGGTTCAATCTTGCGGTGTCCTTTCCCAGTGACAGAAGGGGCAGCAAGGCACGTATTGTATTGTTGCCATCGAGGATAACAAGATGGGGTTTTTATCATATTGCATGAATTTATCCCTCTACATCATGTCATCTTGCTTAAGGCGTTACTCTGTTTTTAACTTAATACTCTAGATGCATGCTGGATAGCGGTCGATGAGTGGAGTAATAGTAGTAGCTGCAGAATCGTTTCGATCTACTTGTCTTGGACGTGATGCCTATATACATGATCATACCTAGATATACTCATAACTATGCTCAATTCTGTCAATTGCTCAACAGTAATTTGTTCACCCACCGTAGAATATCTATGTTCTTGAGAGAAGCCACTAGTGAAACCTATGGCCCCCGGGTCTATTCTCTTCATATCAATCTCCATTACTTTATTGCTTGCTTTGTTTTTACTTCGCCTTTTACTTTTCACTTTGCATCTCTATACCAAAAATACCAAAAATATTATTTATCATCTCTATCAAATCTCACTCTCGTAAGTGACCGTGAAGGGATTGACAACCCCTAATCACGTTGGTTGCGAGGAGCTATCGTTTTGTGTAGGTACGAGGGACTTGTGCGTGGTCTCCTACTGGATTGATACCTTGGTTCTCAAAAACTGAGGGAAATACTTACGTTACTTTGCTGCATCATCCTCTCCTCTTCGGGGAAATCCAACGCAGTGCTCAAGAGGTAGCAAGAAGAATTTCTGGCGCCGTTGCCGGGGAGGCTCACGCAAGAAAGTCAACCATACCAAGTACCCATCACAATCCCTATCTCTTGCATTACATTATTTGTCATTTGCCTCTCGTTTTCCTCTCCCCCACTTCACCCTTCCCGTTTTATTCGCCCTCTCTTTCCCAATCTCCTCCTCTCTTTCCCGTTTGCCTTTTTCCGTTGCCTTTTTGTTTGCTTGTGTGTTGGATTACTTGTTGCCATGGCGCAAGATAATACCAAATTGTGTGAATTCTCGAATACCAATAATAATGATTTCCTTAGTACTCCGATTGCTCCTCTTAATAATGATGAGTCTTGTGAAATCAATACCGCTTTGCTGAATCTTGTTATGAAAGATCAATTCGCCGTCCTTCCTAGTGAAGATGCCGCTACTCATCTAAACAATTTTGTTGATTTGTGTGATATGCAAAAGAAGAAAGATACGGATACCAATATTGTCAAATTGAAGTTATTTCCATTTTCACTTAGAGATCGTGCTAAAGTTTGGTTTTCGTCTTTGCCTAAAAATAGTATTGATTCTTGGAACAAGTGCAAAGATGCTTTCATCTCTAAGTACTTTCCTCCCGCTAAGATCATCGCTCTTAGGAACGATATTGTGAATTTTAAACAACTTGATCATGAGCATGTTGCCCAATCTTGGGAAAGAATGAAATTGATGCTTCACAATTGCCCTACTCATGGTTTGAATTTATGGATGATCATACAAAAATTTTATGCCGGATTGAATTTTGCTTCTAGAAATCTTTTAGACTCGGCCGAGGGAGGCACGTTTATGGAAATTACGTTAGGAGATGCTACAAAATTGCTTGATAATATTATGGCTAATTATTCTCAATGGCACACCGAAAGATCTTCTAGTAAAAAAGTGCATGCTATATAAGAAATCAATGTTTTGAGTGAAAAGATGGATGAACTTATGAAGATGTTTGCTACTAAAAATACTTCTCTTGATCCCAATGATATGCCTTTGTCTACTTTGATTGAGAATAATAATGAACCTATGGATGTGAATTTTGTTGGTAGGAATAGTTTTGGAAACAACGCGTATAGAGGGAATTTTAATCCTAGGCCTCATCCTAGTAATCCTTCTAATAATTATGGAAATTCCTACAACAACTCTTATGGAAATTTTAATAAGATGCCCTCTGAATTTGAGAGTACTGTTAAAGAGTTTATGAATTCACAAAAGAATTTTAATGCTTTGCTTGAAGAGAAATTGCTTAAAGTTGATGATTTGGCTAGGAACATTGATAGAATTTCTCTTGAAATTGATTCTTTAAAGCTTAGATCTATTCCTCCTAAGCATGATATCAATGAGTCTCTCAAAGCCATGAGAATTTCCATTGATGAGTGCAAGGAAAGAACCGCTAGGATGCGTGCTTCCAAAGATGCCTTTATTAAAGCGTGTTCTTCCAATTCCTATGAAAATCAAGATGAAGATCTAAAAGTTATTGATGTGCCCCCCATTAAATCTTTGTTTTGCAATATGAATCTTGATGAAACTGAATATTATCTTCCTTTACCTAGAAGGCGTTTTAAGAATCCGGAGTTTCTAGATCTTGATGATGAAATTGATGAAAGTGGGATTGAAAGAAATAAAAACCTAGATGTTGCTAAACCCACTATTTTGGATCTCAAGGAATTTAATTATGAAAATTGCTCTTTAATTGGTTGTATTTCCTTGTTGCAATCCGTGCTAGATTCTCCTCATGCTTATAGTCAAAATAAGGCCTTTACCGAACACATTGTTGATGCCTTGATGCAATCTTATGAAGAAAAACTTGACTTGAAAGTTTCTATCCCTAGAAAACTCTATGATGAGTGGGAACCTACTATTAAAATTAAAATTAAAGATTATGAGTTTCATGCTTTGTGTGATTTGGGTGCTAGTGTCTCTACTATTCCCAGAACTTTGTGTGATTTGCTAGATTTCCGTGACTTTGATGATTGCTCTCTAAACTTGCATCTTGCGGATTCCACTATTAAAAAGCCTATGGGAAGAATTAATGATGTTCTTATTGTTGCAAATAGGAATTATTTGCCCATAGATTTTATCGTTCTTGATATAGATTGCAATCCTTCATGTCCTATTATTCTTGGTAGACCTTTCCTTAGAACGATTGGTGCAATTATTGATATGAAGGAAGGGAATATTAGATTCCAATTTCCCTTAAAGAAGGGCATGGAACACTTCCCTAGGAAGAAAATAAAATTACCATATGAATCTATCATGAGAGCCACTTATGGATTGCCTACCAAAGATGGCAATACCTAGATCTATCCTTGCTTTTATGCCTAGCTAGGGGCGTTAAACGATAGCGCTTGTTGGGAGGCAACCCAATTTTATTTGTGTTTTTTGTGTTTGCTTCTGTTTAGGAATAAATAATTCATCTAGCTTCTGTTTGGATGTAGTTTTATCTTTTAATTAGTGTTTGTGCCAAGTAGAACCTATAGGATATCCTACGATGATAGTTGATTTGATTCTGCTGAAAAACAGAAACTTTGCACGCACGAATATAATTTTGTTAAATCACAGAAACGTGCTTTTGCGTTGATTCTTTTTGCTGCTGTTCAATAAACAGATTTGCAGGACTTCCTATTTTGGTAGGATTTTTAGAGTTCCAGAAGTTTGCGTTAGTTACATATTGCTACAGACAGTTCTGTTTTTGACAGATTCTGTTTTACGTGTGTTGTTTGCTTATTTTGATGAATCTATGGCTAATAAAATAGTTTATAATCCATAGAGAAGTTGGAATACAGTAGGTTTAACACCAATATAAATAAAGAATGAGTTCATTACAGTACTTTGAAGTAGTCTTTTGTTTTCTTTCTCTAACGGAGCTCACGAGATTTCTATTGAGTTTTGTGTTGTGAAGTTTTCAAGTTTTGGGTGAATTCTTTTGATGGATTATGGAACAAGTAGTGGCAAGAGACTAAGATTGGGGATGCCCATGGCACCCCCAAGATAATCCAAGGACACCAAAAATTCAAAGCTTGGGGATGCCCCGGAAGGCATCCCCTCTTTCGTCCACTTCCATCGGTAATTTACTTGGAGCTATATTTTTATTCGCCACATGATATGTGTTTTGCTTGGAGCGTCTTGTATTATTTGCGTCTTTGCTTGTTAGTTTACCACAATCATCCTTGATGTACACACCTTTTGAGAGAGCCATACATGAATTGGAATTTGATAGAATACTCTATGTGCTTCACTTATATCTTTTGAGCTTGATAGTTTTGCTCATAGTGCTTCACTTATATATTTTGAGCGTGATAATTTTTGCTCTAGTACTTCACTTAGATCTTTTAGAGCATGGTGGTGGATTTGTTTTAAAGAAACTATTGATCTCTCATGCTTCACTTAGATTATTTTGAGAGTCGTTAATAGCATGGTAATTTGCTTAATATTAATATACTTGGTATTCAAGATATGTGAAACTTTCTTTTGAGTGAATTGAATACTAAGATAAGTTTGATGCTTGATAATTGTTTTGAGATATGGAGGTGATAATATCAAAGTCGTGCTAGTTGGGTGATTATGAATTCAAAGAATGCTTGTGTTGAAGTTTGCAAGTCCCGTAGCATGCACGTATGGTTAAAGTTGTGTAACAAATTTGAAACATGAAGTGTACCTGGCTTGTGCATCCTTATGAGTGGCGGTCGGGGACGAGCGATGGTCTTTTCCTACCAATCTATCCCCCTAGGAGCATGCGCGTAGTACTTGATTTTTGATGACTTCTAAATTTTTGCAATAAGTATCTGAGTTCTTTTGACTAATGTTGAGTCCATGGATTATACGCACTCTCACCTTTCCTCCTTTGCTAGCCTCTTCGGTACCGTGCATTGCCCTTTCTCACCTTGAGAGTTGGTGCAAACTTCGCCGGTGCATCCAAACCCCGTGATACGATACGCTCTATCACACATAAACCTCCTTATATCTTCCTCAAAACAGCCACCATACCTACCTATCATGGCATTTCCATAGCCATTCCGAGATATATTGCCATGCAACTTCCATCATCTTCATCATGACATACATTACTTTTGTCATATTGCCATTGCATGATCATGTAGTTGACATCGTATTTGTGGCAGAGCCACCATGCATTATTTTTCATACATGTCACTCTTGATTCATTGCACCAACCCGGTACACCGCCGGAGGCATTCATATAGAGTCATATCTTGTTCTAAGTTTCGAGTTGTAATCCTTATGTTGTAATCAATAAAAGTGTGATGATCATCATTATTAGAGCATTGCCCAATCAAAAAAAGGCCAAAAAAGGCCCAAAAAAAGGAAAAAGAGAAAGAAAAAATAAAAAATAAAAAATAATAAAAAGGGCAATGCTACTATCTCTTTTTCCACACTTGTGCTTCAAAGTAGCACCTTGTTCTTCATGTAGTGAGTCTCATAAGTTGTCTTTTTATACTAGTGGGAATTTTTCATTATAGAACTTGGCTTGTATATTCCTACGATGTGCTTCCTCAAATGCCCTAGGTCTTCATGAGCAAGCGAGTTGGATGCATACCCACTAGTTTTCTTTTGTTGAGCATTCATAGCTCTAGTGCATCCGTTGCATGGCAATCCCTACTACTCATGTTGACATCAATTAATGGGCATCTCCATAGCCCGTTGATTATCCTCGTCAATGTGAGACTTTCTCCTTTTTTGTCTTCTCCACACAATCCCCATCGTCATATTCTATTCCACCCATAGTGCTATATCCATGGCTCACGCTCATCTATTGCGTGAAGGTTGAAAAAGTTTGAGATTACTGAAGTATGAAACAATTGCTTGGCTTGTCATCGGGGGTATAGAAGTTGGGAACATCTTTGTGTGACAAAAATGAAGCATGGCCTAACTATATGATTTTGTAGAGATGAACTTTCTTTTGCCATGTTATTTTGAGAAGACATGATTGCTTTGATTATTATGCTTGAAGTATTATTATTTTTATGTCAATATGAACTTTTGTCTTGAATCTTTCGGATCTGAATATTCATATCACAATTAAGAAGATTTACATTGAAATTTTGCCAAAGTATCACTCCGCATCAAAAATTCTTTTTTATCATTTACCTACTCGAGGACGAGCAGGAATTAAGCTTGGGGATGCCTGATACGTCTCCAACGTATCTATAATTTTTGATTGCTCCATGCTACTTTATCTACTATTTTGGACTATATTGGGCTTTATTTTCCACTTTTATATTATTTTTGGGACTAACCTATTAACCGGAGGCCCAGCCCAGAATTGCTGTTTTTTGCCTATTTCAGTGTTTCGAAGAAACGGAATATCAAACGGAGTCCAAACGGAATGAAACCTTCGGGAACGTGATTTTCTCACCGAACGTGATCCAGGAGACTTGGACCCTACTCCAAGAAGTAAAAGAGGCGGTCACGAGGGTGGGGGCGCCCCCCTAGGGCGTGCCCCCTGCCTCGTGGCCCCCCTGTTGCTCCACCGACGTACTCCTTCCTCCTATATATACCTACGTATCCCCAAACGATCAGAGCAGGAGCCAAAAACCTAATTCCACCGCCGCAACCTTCTGTATCCACGAGATCCCATCTTGGGGCATGTTCCGGAGCTCCGCCAGAGGGGGCATCCACCACGGAGGGCTTCTACATCAACACCATAGCCCCTCCGATGAAGTGTGAGTAGTTTACTTCAGACCTTCGGGTCCATAGCTAGTAGCTAGATGGCTTCTTCTCTCTTTTTGGATCTCAATACAATGATCTCCCCCTCTCTCATGGAGATCTATTCGTAATCTTCTTTTTGCGGTGTGTTTGTTGAGACCGATGAATTGTGGGTTTATGATCCAGCTTATCTATGAACAATATTTGAATCTTCTCTGAATTCTTTTATGTATGATTGAGTTATCTTTGCAAGTCTCTTCGAATTATCCTTTTGGTTTGGCCAACTAGATTGGTAGTTCTTGCAATGGGAGAAGTGCTTAGCTTTGGGTTCAATCTTGTGGTGTCCTTTCCCAGTGACAGAAGGGGCAGCAAGGCACGTATTGTATTGTTGCCATCGAGGATAACAAGATGGGGTTTTTATCATATTGCATGAATTTATCCCTCTACATCATGTCATCTTGCTTAAGGCGTTACTCTGTTTTTAACTTAATACTCTAGATGCATGCTGGATAGCGGTCGATGAGTGGAGTAATAGTAGTAGATGCAGAATCGTTTCGATCTACTTGTCTCGGACGTGATGCCTATATACATGATCATACCTAGATATACTCATAACTATGCTCAATTCTGTCAATTGCTCAACAGTAATTTGTTCACCCACCATAGAATATCTATGCTCTTGAGAGAAGCCACTAGTGAAACCTATGGCCCCCGGGTCTATTCTCATCATATCAATCTCCATTACTTTATTACTTGCTTTGTTTTTACTTTGCCTTTTACTTTTCACTTTGCATCTCTATACCAAAGATACCAAAAATATTATTTATCATCTCTATCAGATCTCACTCTCGTAAGTGACCGTGAAGGGATTGACAACCCCTAATCGCGTTGGTTGCGAGGAGCTATCGTTTTGTGTAGGTATGAGGGACTTGTGCGTGATCTCCTACTGGATTGATACCTTGGTTCTCAAAAACTGAGGGAAATACTTACGCTACTTTGCTGCATCATCCTCTCCTCTTCGGGGAAATCCAACGCAATGCTCAAGAGGTAGCAATGCCTACAATGGGTCTATGTTTCTTAGCATGGGTTCTAGCAATTCTAGCAGCTGCATCACAGAAATAAATAACATTCCCATCAATATTATCAGCCAAGAGATCTTTAACCATAGCAATACTAGGTTCAACTTTAATTTACTCAGGAGGTGTATATGTTCTAGTATTACTCTTACGAACCACAGTTGAAGCTTTAGCATGATCCTTTATCCTAACAGGGAAAGGTGGTTTCTCAATATAAGTAGTAGGAACAATAGGATCATTATAAGTGATAGTCTTTTCTTCAACTGTAATAGGTGCAACTACTTTTACTTCAGTGGGAGGATTATATTTAAACCACTTCTCCTTAGGGAGATCAACATGAGTAGCAAATGATTCACAGAAAGAAGCTACTATCTCAGAGTCAAGTCCATATTTAGTGCCAAATCCATGAAAAGCATCGGTATCCATAAAAGATTTAACACAATCAAACTTAGGTGTCATACCTGACTCCTTACCATTGCCGAAATCCCAATCTTCAGAGTTGCGTTTAATTCTTTCCAATAAATCCCATTTGAATTCAATAGTCTTCATCATAAAAGACCCAACACAAGAAGTATCAAGCATGGTGCGATTATTGAGAGAAAGCCGAGCATAAAAGTTTTGAATAATCATTTCTCTTGAGAGCTCATGACTGGGGCATGAATATAGCATTGACTTAAGCCTCCCCCAAGCTTGAGCGATGCTTTCTCCTTCGTGAGGCCAAAAATTATATATATAATTATGATCACGATGAACAAGATGCATAGGATAAAACTTCTGGTGAAATTCCAATTTCAATCGTTTATAGTCCCAGGATCCCATATCATCACATAGCCTATACCATGTCAATGCATCTCTCTTCAAAGATAAAGGGAAAACCTTCTTCTTAATAACATCATCAGGCATACCTGCAAGCTTAAATAATCCATAAACTTCATCCACATAGATAAGGTATAAATTGGGATGCAATGTTCCATCTCCTGCAAAGGGATTAGCTAGTAGTTTCTCTACCATACCCGAAGGAATTTCAAAGTAAACATTTTCAGTAGGTTCAGTAGGTTGAGGAGCAACTCTTTGCTCTACTGGTCGGGGTGAAGATACCCCGAACAAGCCCCTTAAAGGATTAGTTTCCATAGTAACAAGTGACAGTAAATTTCAGCACATTATATAAATGTTTCCTTACCAAGTTCCACTTACCAAAGGCGCTTCACTCCCCGGCAACGGCGCCAGAAAAGAGTCTTGATGACCCACAAGTGTAGGGGATCTATCGTAGTCCTTTCGATAAGTAAGAGTGTCGAACCCAACGAGGAGCAGGAGGAAATGACAAGCGGTTTTCAGTAAGGTATTCTCTGCAAGCCCTGAAATTGTAGGTAACAGATAATTTTGAGATAAGATAATTTGTAACGGGTAACAAGCAATGAAAGTACATAAGGTGTAGCAAGGTGGCCCAATCCTTTTTGTAGCAAAGGACAAGCCTGGACAAGTTCTTATAATGAGAAAAGCGCTCCAGTGGACACATGGGAATTATCGTCAAGCTAGTTTTCATCACACTCATATGATTCGCGTTCGTTACTTTGATAATTTGATATGTGGGTGGACCGGTGATTGGGTACTGCCCTTTCTTGGACAAGCATCCCACTTATGATTAACCCCTATTGCAAGCATCCGCAACTACAAAAGAAGTATTAAGGTAAACCTAACCATAGCATGAAACATATGGATCCAAATCAGCCCCTTATGAAGCAACTCATATACTAGGGTTTAAGCTTATGTCACTCTAGCAACCCATCATCTACTTATTACTTCCCAATGCCTTCCTCTAGGCCCAAATAATGGTGAAGTGTCATGTAGTCGACGTTCACATAACAGGATAACACCACTAGAGGAGAGACAACATACATCTCATCAAAGTATCGAACGAATACCAAATTTACATGACTACTAATAGCAAGACTTCACCCATGTCCTCAGGAACAAACGTAACTACTCACAAAGCATATTCATGTTCATAATCATAGGAGTATTAATATGCATTAAGAATCTGAACATATGATCTTCCACCAAATAAACCAACTAGCATCAACTACAAGGAGTAATCAACACTACTAGCAACCCACAGGTACCAATCTGAGGTTTTGGTACAAAGATTGGATACAAGAGATGAACTAGGGTTTGAGAGGAGATGGTGCTAGTGAAGATGTTGATGGAGATTGACCCCCTCCCGATGAGAGGATCGATGGTGACGATGATGGTGATGATTTCCCCCTCCCGGAGGGAAGTTTCCCCGGCAAAACAGCTCCGCCGGAGCCCTAGATTGGTGAAGTGTCATGTAGTCGACGTTCACATGACACCACTAAGGGAATCACAACATACATATCTTCAAAATATCGAACATATATCAAGTTCGCATGATTACTTGCAACAAGATTTCTCCCGTGACCTCGAGAATGAAAGTAACTACTCACAAATGATAATCATGCTCAAGATAAGAGGGGTATTAAATAGCATAATGGATCTGAACATATAATATTCCACCAAATAAACCATGTAGTAATCAACTACAAGATGTAATCAACACTACTAGTCACCCACAAGCACCAAGTATAGTTCTGGTACAAAGGTTGAACAGAAGAGATGAACTAGGGTTTGAGAGGAGTTCGTGTTGTTGAAGATGTTGATGAAGATAGCCCTCCCCAAGATGGGATAGTTGTTGGTGGTGATGATGATGATGATGATTTCCCCCTTCGGGAGGGAAGTTCCCCCGACGGAATCGCTCCGCCGGAGGGCAAAAGTGCTCCTGCCCAAGTTCCGCCTCGAGGCGGTGCCGCTTCGTCCCGAAAGTCCTCTCCTTATTTTTTTCTAGGTCAAAATGACTTATATACCAGAAGAAGGTCACCGGAGGTGGGCCGAGGAGGGCAGCAACCACTAGGGCGCGCCTGGCCTCCTGGCGTGCCCAAGTGGGTTGTGCCCACCTGGTAGCCCCCCTCTGGTACTTATTTTCTCCAATATTCATTAAATATTCCATAAAAAATCCTCGGGAAGTTTTAGCTCATTTGGAGTTGTGCAGAATAGGTAGCTTGGCGTAGTTTATTCAGGTCCAGATTTCCAGCTGCCACAATTCTCCCCCTTTGTGCATACCTTACATATTATGAGAGTAAAGGCATTAGAATTACTCCAAAAATCATTATGATACAATAAAACAACATAAATAATAGTAGGAAAACATGATGCAAAATGGACGTATCAACTCCCCCAAGCTTAGACCTCACTTGTCCTCAGGCGAAAACCGAAATCGAAAAACATGTCCACATACTTAGAGAGAGAGAGGTGTCGATAAAAACAAAAATACGGACATAGCAGCATCATGTGACTTATTATAACAGCAACAAACTTTAACATAAAACTTTTATAATCGAACTTTTATCATAGACTTATCATGAACAAGTGACAATTCATCACAACATCGAAGTATAAAGCATAAACTTTATTGGAAACCAAAAAACTATTTTCTCAGTCAATTTTGCAACTACAATTCATCATCTTTTCAGGAAGGGTCATGTATTGGAGCCTTTAGGCAAGTCCACATACTCAACCATCATTTAGTCTTCTATGATTGCTAGCACTCACCGCGTACACATGAGCAAAACATTTCAACCGGACACATAGAAAGATAGGGGCTTATAGTTTCGCCTCCTAACCCATTCACCTCAAGGGTGATGTCAACAATAATAACTCATGCTACACATATTCAACTGGATATATGTGCCTAGATCTTTCCTCACCACATGATGCTTGCAAAAGGAGAAAAATAAAAAGGAATAGAGAAAAACTTTGACTCTTGCATGAAAGTAAATACGTGAAAGTAAAAGATAGGCCCTTCGCAGAGGGAAGCAGAGGTTGCCATGCGCTTTTTTTGTATGCTCAACCCCTTAGTGCAAGAGAACGTCACATTGTATTGCCCCTTGTGATGGCGACCTTTATTATGCAGTTTGTCGCTTTTAATCTTCGCCATCACAAGTTCGTACAATGCTCAATTTTCCCTTACACTAAATGATCTTACACTTTTAGAAGCAATTTTTATTGCCCTTTTTGCACCGATGACAACTTACTTGAAGGATCTTACTCTATCCATAGGTAGGTATGGTGGAC
The DNA here is from genome assembly GCF_018294505.1 of Triticum aestivum. Classification (NCBI taxonomy): domain Eukaryota; kingdom Viridiplantae; phylum Streptophyta; class Magnoliopsida; order Poales; family Poaceae; genus Triticum; species Triticum aestivum. Next base: position 164,705,234 of record NC_057798.1, on the reverse strand, counting down.
TCTCAAAAAGATTTGGGTTTAAGGTTTTTGGATGCACAAGTAGTATCTCTACTTAGTGTAGAGTTCTTGGCTAGCAAAGATAGGGGCGAGCACCACATGTTGAAGGATCTTTGACAATATAACTTCTATGTGAATATGAACAAACATAATTCATTAAGTTGTCTTTCTTGTCCAACGTCGACAATTTTGGCATATGATATTTTGATGGGTGCTCACAATCACAAAAGATTTCCAGGATAGTGTATTTGTATGTGAATCTTCTCTTCCCTTATTAATTCTTTCATGAGTTGCATCATTGACTAATGCTATATTTGTCAATCTACAACAAAATTCTCTACTTATACTTTTCCTTGTGTAATGTCATCACCTACCATAAGATTAGCATATAGTCTTTTTCATTTATTTACTTTCTTTTTATTGAAACAAGAGAGTAAAGAAGGTAAAACTCAAACTACACTTTATTATATATCCCGCACACGATTACAAGGATTGATCACTAAGCAAACTCTCAAAAATAAAGGATTGAACTAAACTTGTATTCATCTAAAAGCAAAAGATAACCATGGATCGAACGAAGAAAGTAAAGGCAAAAATAGTGGAGATGATACGATACCGGGGCACCTCCCCCAGAATTGGCAAAAGCCAAGGGGAGTGCCATACCCGATACTCAGTTTTTGTTTGGTGGTGAAGAAGAAGGTGGTGGTGATGAAGTAGAAGAAATCTTGTCCAATACATCTCTAAGCGTATCTCTTAAGCGGTGAATCTCTTGAAGAGCTTGATGAAGCATCTCAGTGTTCTTCTCTACTTAAGCCATGATATGTTTATTTTCTGGACCCCAAGAGTTTGTCCCTGCATCACTTTCTCTTGGACGAGATATGTCCCAATTGGACGGTATATGCACACGAGGAGTGTTTTCGAACCCATAATTATGAATCAAATTGTGAAAATTGTTTTGATGTAACCTGTCTAGAGGCCTCCTTGTAGGGAGTTCTTCCTGATATCTTGGGCCCTCTTGATTGTTTAGGGACCTCATGGCTTGATGGGGGTTAGGATGAGTGGAGATTCCAGCCAGAGTCCCTCTCTCAGAGGCCGTAGGATGAATTCCGAACAAGTCCCCCTCATCTTCCTCCATAACGATCTCTTCAAATTCCTCTCCCCTGGATTCTACCTGAAGCAACCAAGCTTCACCTTCTTCAGTGTTGGAGGAGGGAGAAGACATGATGCCTGGCTCAACAGATCTAACAGAAAATAGCAAGAAAAAAACAGGAGATTTCTCCGCGATACGGAGGTCAACAGGTTCGGGAGGTATATAAAGATTTTTTATCTTGGGGAACAAGCAGAACGGAAGAAAAACAGAATCCAGAAAGTACCCGAGGTGGGCACAACCCATCGGGGCGCGCCTGGCATGCCAAGCACTCCCTGGTGTATCGTGCCCACCAGGGTCACTTTCCTGGAAGTTTCTTATTTTCCTAATTTTTTAAATATTCCAAAACTAACAAAAAACATTTTTGCGGATTTTTTGAAGTCCGTTTACTTACCGTATCACGTACCTCCCTTTTTTCATGATTCTGGAGTGTTTCGGAAGGTTTCCTTTATGTGTTCTTCCGGTGTCAAAGTTTGGATGATATTGCTTTCAACATTGATGGGCGTACCTGAGATATAGTGTTTTATTCATTGCCCATTGACAACCTTCAGGTTAGTACCTTTGGCATTATTTATTTTGATAGCTCCGGATCGATAGACCTCCTCGATGACATAGGGTCCTTCCCATTTGGAGAGGAGTTTTCCTGTAAAGAATCTAAAATGAGAGTTGTACAAAGGAACATATTCTCCAACTTGGAACTCACGCTTTTGGACTCTTGTCATGCTATCTTTTAACTTTTTCTTTAAATAACTTTGCATTTTCATAAGCCTGGGTTTTCCATTCATCTAATGAGCTAATATCAAATAACCTCTTTTCACCAGCAAGTTTGAAATCATAATTGAGTTCTTTAATTCCCCAATGTGCTTTATGTTCTAACTCAAGAGGCAAATGACAAGCTTTTCCATAAACCATTTTATATGGAGACATACCCATAGGATGTTTATAAGCTGTTCTATAATCCCAATGTGCATCATCTAATTTCTTAGACCAATTCTTATGTGACCTATTGACAGTCTTTGGTAAGATTAGTTTTATTTCTCTATTGCTAAGTTCAACTTCACCAATAGATTGAGGATGATAAGGTGATGAAATTCTATGGTTAACATCATACTTAGCAAGCATTTTACCAAAAGCACCATGAATAAAGTGTGAACCACCATCAGTCATTAAATATCTAGAGACTCCAATCCTTGGGAAAGTAACTTCCTTAAGCATTTTAATAGAGGTGTTGTGATCAACACTACTGGTTGGAATAGCTTCTACCCACTTAGTAACATAATCAACAGCAACCAAAATATGTGTATACCCATTAGAGGAAGGAAAAGGTCCCATGAAATCAAATCCCCAAGCATCAAATGGTTCAACAGCAAGTGAATAATTCATAGGCATTTCTTGACGCTTACCGACATTACCTATTCTTTGACATTCATCGCAGGACGAGACAAAGTTACGGGCATCTTTGAAGAGAGTAGGCCAATAAAAACCAGATTGCAATACCTTATGAGCGCTTCTGTCTCCCGCGTGATGTCCTCCATAAGCTTCAGAGTGACATTTCCATAGGATTTGTTCATGTTCATGCTCAGGTACACAACGTCTAATAATAACATCTACTCCTTCTTTATAAAGATCTGGGTCGTCCCAAAAGTAATGTCTTAAATCATAGAAGAATTTTTTTTCTTTTGCTGGTATGTGAAGCTAGGTGGTATTTATTTAGCAACAATATAATTAGCATAGTCAGCATACCAAGGTGTACTATTAGAAACATTTATTGCAGCTAATTGTTCATCAGGAAAGCTATCATTAATAGGTTGTGGGTCATCAAGAATATTTTCAAGCCTAGACAAGTTATCTGCTACGGGATTCTCTCCTCGTTTCCTATCAGTGATATGCAAATCAAATTCTTGTAGCAGAAGAATCCACCTAATGAGTCTAGGTTTAGCATCTTTATTTTCCATAAGATATTTTATAGCAGCATGATCGGTGTGAACAGTCACTTTGGAATCAACAATGTAAGATCTAAATTTATCACAAGCAAACACCACTGCTAAGAATTCTTTTTCGGTAGTAGCATAATTTCGTTGAGCACTGTCTATAGTTTTTCTAACATAATGAATAACATTAAGTTTCTAATCAACTCTTTGTCCTAGAACAGCACCACCAACATAATCACTAGCATCACACATAATCTCAAAAGGCAAGTTCCAATCAGGTGGTTGAATAACAGGTGCAGTAATTAAGGCTTTCTTTAGTGTTTCAAAGGCTTCTAAACAATCATCATTAAACACAAAGGGAATATCCTTTTGCAAAAGATTCGTAAGAGGCCTAGAAATTTTAGAAAAGTCTTTGATAAACCTCCTATAGAAACCAGCATGACCAAGGAAACTACGAATACCTTTGATATCTTTAGGACATGGCATTTTCTCAATTGCATCAACCTTGGCCTGGTCCACCTCAATGGCTCTTTCAGAAATTTTATGGCCCAAAACAATACCTTCGTTAACCATAAAGTGGCACTTCTCCCAATTCAAGACAAGATTTGTTTGTTCACATCTCTGCAAAACTCAATCAAGATTGCTTAAACAATCATCAAAAGACTTCCGAAAAGTCATCCATGAAAACATCAACAATCTTTTCATAAAAATCAGAGAATATAGCAGTCATACATCTTTGAAAGGTAGCAGGTGCATTACATAAACCAAAAGCCATGCGTCTATAAACATAAGTTCCAAAAGGACAAGTAAAAGTGGTCTTTTCTTGATCAGGTTGTGAAACAAGTATTTGTGAAAAAACAGAATATCCATCAAGAAAGCAAAAAATGTGTGTGCTTACATAATCTTTCTAACATTTGATCGATAAAAGGCAGAGGGTAATGATCTTTTCTAGTTTCTTTGTTTAATTTTCTATAATCAATTACCATCCTATAGCATGTGACAATTATTTGTGGAATAAGCTCATTCTTATCATTAGGAACAACAGTAATACCTCCCTTCTTAGGGACACAATGAACAGGACTTACCCATCTACTATCAGGTATAGGATAGATTATACCTGCTTCCAGAAGTTTTAATATTTCCATTCTTACCACTTCTTTCATCTTCAGATTTAATCAACGTTGGTGATCAACAACGGGTTTAGCATCAGGTTCCATATTAATCTTGTGCTGACATAGAGTGGGACTAATGCCCTTAAGATCATCAAGAGTATATCCAATAGCAGCTCTGTGCTTCCTTAGAACTTTCAATAATCTTTCTTCTTCATGTTCTGAAAGGTTAGCACTAATAATAACAAGATATATCTCTTTCTCATCAAGATAAGCATATTTCAAAGTGTCTGCAATTGGTTTAATTCAAACACAGGATCACCTTTAGGTGGGGGAGGACCTCCTAGAGTTTCAATAGGAAAATTGTGTTTAAGTAGAGGTTGTTGTTCGAAAAGGATTTTATCTATTTCATTTCTTTCACGCATATGCAAATCATTTTCATGGTCTAGCAAGTATTGTCCCAAAGGATCAGTAGTAGGTACAGCAATAGAAGCAAGACCAATAATTTCATCCTTACTAGGCAAATCTTTCTTATGAGGTTGTCTACTAAACTTGGAAAAATTAAATTCATGAGATTCATCACCAAAGCTAAAACCGATAGTTTGTTTCTTAAAATCTATTTTGGCATTGACGGTGTTCAAGAAAGGTCTACCAAAGATAATGGGACAAAAGTCATCTTGTGGGGAGCCAAGAACAAGAAAATCAGTAGGGTATTTTATTTTCCCACACAAGACTTCAACATCTCTAAGAATCCCAATTGGTGATATAGTATCTCTATTTGCAAGTTTAATAGTGACATCTATGTCTTCTATTTCAGCAGGTGCTATTTCATTCTTCATTTCTTCATATAAGGAAAAAGGAATAGCACTCACACTAGCACCTAGGTCACATAACCCATGATAATAGTGATCTCATATCTTAATTGAGACAACAGGTGAGGGAGTCCTGGACTAGGGGGTGTCCGGACAGCCGGACTATCATCGTCCGCCGAACTCCAAGACTACGAAGATACAAGATTGAAGACTCCGTCCCGTGTCCGGATGGAGCTTTTCTTGGCGTGGAAGGCAAGCTTGGCAATACGGATATGTAGATCTCCTACCATTGTAACCGACTCTGTGTAACCCTAGCCCTCTCCGGTGTCTATATAAACCGGGGCTTTAGTCCGTAGGACATAACCTCCATTACAACAATCATACCATAGGCTAGCTTCTAGGGTTTAGCCTCCTTGATCTCGTGGTAGATCCACTCTTGTAACACACATCGTCAATATTAATCAAGCAGGACGTAGTGTTTTACCTCCATCAAGAGGGCCCGAACCTGGGTAAAACATCGTGTCCCTTGTCTCCTGTTACCATCCGCCTAGATGCACAGTTCGGGATCCCCTACCCGAGATCCGCCGGTTTTGACACTGACATTGGTGCTTTCATTGAGAGTTCCTCTGTGTCGTCACTGATAGGCTCGATGGCTTCTTCAATCAACAATGCCGTCCAGGGTGAGACTCTTCTCCCCGGACAGATCTTCGTATTCGGCGGCTTCACGCTGCGGGCCAACTCACTTGGCCATCTGGAGCAGATCGAAAGCTACGCCCCTGGCCATCAGGTCAGGTTCGGAAGCCTAAACTTCACGGCCGACATCCGCGGGGACTTGATCTTCGACGGACTCGAGCCACAGCCGAGCATGCCACGCTGTCACGATGGGCATGATTTAGCTCTGCTGCCGGACAGTGCCTTGGTGGCCGCACACGAATCCGCTCCGGCCCTCGGTCCGGAGCCGATCGCCCAGATCGAGGACCGGTGGCTGGACACCGCCTCGGGGGATGCACCTTCCACGACGATGGAGCCGAACACTAACCTTGTCCCTTGTAAAGCTCGTGACTCCGAGGTGCCGGACTCCCTGCCAGACTCCGAACCTCCTGCACCCCTGCCAATCGAATCTGATTGGGCGCCGATCATGGAGTTCACTGCCGCGGACATCTTCCAACACTCACCCTTTGGCGACATCCTAAATTCGCTAAAGCATCTCTCGCTATCCGAAGAGCCCTGGCCGGATTACGGCCAGGATAGTTGGGATGCGGATGACGAAGAAATTCAAAACCCACCCACCTCCCACTTTGTAGCCACTGTCGACGATCTAACCGACATGCTAGACTACGACTCCGAAGACATCGACGGTATGGACGACGATGCCGGAGACGAACAGGAACCAGCGCCTACAGGGCACTGGAAGACCACCTCGTCATATGACATATACATGGTGGATACCCCAAAAGATGGGGACGGCGAAGAAGCAGCGGAGGCAGATTCCTTAAAGAAACAGCCCAAGCGCCGGCGTCAGCGGCGCCGCTCTAAATCCCGCCACAGCAAGAATGGAGATTCCGGCACAGGAGATAATAACACCCCAGACAGTGCCGAAGACAATCCCCTCCAGCAAGATTCAGCGCAGGAGGATGCAGAAGCAAGCCCTCGTGAGAGGGTGGCAGACGAAGAGGTCGAGGATGATAATTACATGCCTCCCTCCGGAGACGAAGCAAGCCTCGGCGATGACGAATTCGTCGTGCCCGAGCATCCCGTCGAACAAGAGCGTTTTAAACGCAGGCTTATCGCCACGGCAAATAGCCTAAAGAAAAAGCAGCAGCAGCTTCAAGCTGATCAAAACCTTCTAGCCGATCGATGGACCGAGGTCCTCGCGGCCGAAGAGTACGAACTCGAACGTCCCTCCAAGAGCTACCCAAAACGCAAGTTGCTCCCCCGATTAGAGGAAGAAGCATACATACCTTCATCACCAGCGCACAATACGGCCGACCGACCACCCCGTGGCCGGGACAGAGAGGCATCCAGGCCCTCCACCAAGACCGTACCCTGGCACCGCTCCAAAAGTGCGAAGCCAAGAGGGAACGCGCCGGACTTGCGAGATATATTGGAGGACAAAGCAAGGCAATCTAGATCCATCTACGGATCACGTGGGCGCCCCACGACCCACGACGAATACCGTCGCGCCGGATACAACCCCGGCCGGGCCGAACACAGTAGACAACGCTCACTCGAGCTACGTCGTGATATTGCTCAATATAGAGGCGCCGCACACCCGCTATGCTTCACTGATGAAGTAATGGATCATCAAATCCCTGAAGGGTTTAAACCCATAAACATTGAATCCTACGATGGCACAACAGACCCCGCGGTTTGGATTGAAGATTATCTCCTTCACATCCATATGGCCCGCGGCGACGATCTCCACGCCATCAAATACCTCCCACTCAAGCTTAAAGGACCAGCTCGGCATTGGCTTAACAGCTTGCCCGCAGAGTCAATTGGGTGTTGGGAAGACCTGGAAGCCGCATTCCTCGACAACTTCCAGGGCACATATGTGCGACCACCAGACACCGATGACCTAAGCCACATAATTCAGCAGCCAGACGAATCGGCCAGATAGTTCTGGACACGGTTCTTAACAAAGAAAAACCAAATCGTCGACTGTTCGGATGCAGAGGCCCTCGCAGCCTTCAAACATAACATCCGCGACGAGTGGCTAGCCCGGCACCTAGGACAGGAAAAGCCGAAATCCATGGCAGCCCTCACATCATTAATGACCCGCTTTTGTGCGGGAGAGGATAGCTGGCTAGCTCGCAGCAACAACCTCAGCAAAAATTCTGGCAGTCCGGATACTAAGGACCACAATGGCAGGTCGCGTCGAAGCAAAAATAAACGACGTATTAACGGCGACGACAAGGAGGATATGGCAGTCAATGCCGGATTCCGAGGCTCTAAACCCGGTCAGCGGAAGAAGCCATTCAAAAGAACCACTCCGGGTCCGTCCAATTTGGACCGAATCCTCGACCGCTTATGCCAGATACATGGCACCCCCGAAAAGCCAGCTAATCACACCAACAGAGACTGTTGGGTATTCAAGCAGGCAGGCAAGTTAATTTCCGAAAACAATGACAAGGGAATGCACAGCGACGACGAGGAAGAGACCCGGCCGCCGAACAGTAGAGGACAGAAGGGTTTCCCCCCACAAGTGCGGGCGGTAAACATGATATACGCAACCCATATACCCAATAGGGAGAGGAAGCGTGCACTAAGGGACGTATATGCGATGGAGCCAGTAGCCCCTAAGTTCAATCCATGGTCCTCTTGCCCGATCACTTTCGATCAAAGAGACCATCCGACCAGTATCCACCATGGAGGATTCGCGGCATTGGTTTTAGACCCAATCGTCGATGGATTTCACCTCAAGAGAGTCCTGATGGACGGCGGCAGTAGCCTGAACCTGCTTTATCAGGATACAGTGCACAAGATGGGCATAGACCCCTCAAGGATTAAACCTACAAAGACGACCTTCAAAGGCGTCATACCAGGTGTTGAGGCCAATTGTACAGGCTCAGTCACACTGGAAGTGGTCTTCGGATCCCCGGATAATTTCCGAAGCGAGGAGTTAATCTTCGACATAGTCCCATTCCGCAGCGGCTATCACGCTCTGCTCGGACGAACCGCGTTTGCAAAGTTCAACGCGGTGCCGCATTATGCATACCTCAAGCTCAAGATGCCAGGCCCTTGTGGAGTCATCACGGTCAACGGAAATACGGAACGCTCCCTCCGAACGGAGGAACATACAGCGGCTCTCGCGGCAGAAGTACAGAGCAGCCTTTTAAGGCAATTTTCGAGTCCGGCCGCTAAATGGACGGATATGGCCAAACGCGCCCGGAGCAACACCAACCAAGACCACCTGGCATGATCCGAGCACGCGTAGCAATGCGGCCCTGACCCCAACCCTCGCATGATCGCAAGAACAACCCTCCGCGTACATCGTTACGCTTTGGAGATTCCATGGGCATAGGGGAAGGGGCACGACCACAATAGACCCAGCGTGTGGCTCGACCACACCAGGGGCTCACAAGTGTGCCACTCTTTTTTTAATACTTTCCTTCTTTGTATACACAGGACTCCGCTAACCAGAGGCCCTGTCCGGCGGTGAACCTGCCGAACTCACGATGCTACAGCTGGGGAAGAAAGAAGGCTGCGATGAACACTCAGGTGGTCTCCATTACGAGCATTAAATTTGATTACATACACCAGTCCGCAGCCCACCCTGGAGGGGGACATGTTTATTAGTCCAATCCCTTGCATACCGCACTATTTGTATCCTTCCGCACTCATAGCAGAATACCTCGAATAAATAATGCAGCATTTTTTCCCGGTTATTGCATTACTTTACACATATGTTCATTAATGACATCTTGCACCCGTACATTTTGGTACGGCCGAATACACCAGGGGCTTATGTTCCCCGCATTATGGTGTGATAAGTCCGAACACTTTCATAAGTGCGGCACCCCGAACTTATAGCATTATATGAATCGGCTCCGAATCATGTCTTGGGTCAATAGTTGGGTTTGCCCGGCTCCCACGTTTTGGTGCCTTACGTTCCGTTCTGTCGGCTAAGGTGGCACTGGGAGAACCACTGCGATTGCGCCCCGGTTGAGCTGGGCGAGCGCCTCAGTGGAGAAAGCTAAAACTGACTGGCATGATAAGGCGAGAGACTGGTCGCTGTTCGAGAGGTCTTTTCGGGTCCCTAAAGACTCATGCTGCTTCGAGCGAAGTACCGGATAATGTCCGACAAATGCGTGGATAGCGCCCCAAATTCGGTCTTCCGAATACTAAAGAAAGCCTTAATTACTCTATGTGCTTCACTTATGTCTTTTGAGCTAGACAATATTGCTCTAGTGCTTCACTTATATCTTTTTAGAGCACGGTGGTGGTTTTATTTTATAGAAATTATTGAACTCTCATACTTCACATATATTATTTTGAGAGTCTTTTAGAACAGCATGGTAATTTGCTTTGGTTATAAAATTAGTCCTAATATGATGGGCATCCAAGATGGGTATAATAAAAACTTTCATATAAAGTGTGTTGAATACTATGAGAAGTTTGATTATTTTTTATTGTTTTGAGATATGAAGATGGTGATATTAGAGTCATGCTAGTAGAGTAGTTGTGAATTTGATGAATACTTGTGTTAAAGTTTGTGATTCCTGTAGCATGCACATATGGTGAACTGTTATGTGATGAAATTGGAGCATGATTTATTTATTGATTGCCTTCCCTATGTGTGGAGGTCGGGATCGCGTGATGGTTAAATCCTACCAAACCTTTCCCTAGGAGCATGTGTGTAGTACTTTGTTTTGATTACTTGTAGATTTTTAGAATAAGTATGTGAGTTCTTTATGACTAATGTTGAGTCCATGGATTATACGCACTCTCACGCTTCCATCATTGCTAGCCTCTCTAGTACCGTGCAACTCTCGCCGGTACCATAAACCCAACATATACCTTCCTCAAAACAGCCTCCATACCTACCTATTATGGCATTTCCATAGCCATTCCGAGATATATTTCCATGCAACTTTCCACCGTTCCATTTATTATGACACGCTCCATAGCTGTCATATTGCCTTGTATGATCATGTAGTTGACATCATATTTGTGGCAAAGCCATCGCTCATAATTTTTCATACATGTTACTCTTGAATCATTGCACATCCCGGTACACCACTGGAGGCATTCTCATAGAGTCATATTTTGTTCTAGTATCGAGTTGTAATTCTTGAGTTGTAAGTAAATAAATGTGTGATGATCTTCATTATTAGAGCATTGTCCCATGTGAGGAAAGGATGATGGAGACTATGATTCCCCCACAAGTCGGGATGAGACTCGAGACTAAATAAAAAAAGAGGCCATAAAAAAGGAGAAAAGGCCCAAATAAAAAATATCAGAGAAAAAGAGAGAAGGGACAATGCTACTATCCTTTTACCACACTTGTGCTTCAAAGTAGCACCATGATCTTCATGATAGAGAAAAGGCCCAAATAAAAAAATATGAGAGAAAAGGAGAGAAGGGACAATGCTAATATCCTTTTATCACACTTGTGCTTCAAAGTAGCATCATGATCATCATGATAGAGAGTCTCCTATGTTGTCACTTTCATATACTAGTGGGAATTTTCATTATAGAACTTGGCTTGTATATTCCAATGATGGGCTTCCTCAAAGTGCCCTAGGTATTCGTGAGCAAGAAAGTTGGATGCACACCCACTTAGTTTTCTTTTGAGCTTTCATACACTTATAGCTCTAGTGCATCCGTTGCATGGCAATCCCTACTCACTCACATTGATATCTATTGATGGGCATCTCCATAGCCCGTTGATACACCTAGTTGATGTGAGACTATCTTCTCCTTTTTGTCTTCTCCACAACCACCATTCTATTCCACCTATAGTGTTATGTCTATGGCTCACACTCATGTATTGCGTGAAGATTGAAAAAGTTTGAAAATACTAAAGTATGAAACAATTGCTTGGCTGAAACCGGGGTTGTGCATGATTAAATACTTTGTGTGATGAAGATAGAGCATAGCCAGACTATATGATTTTGTAGGGATAACTTTCTTTGGCCATGTTATTTTGAGAAGACATGATTGCTTTGTTAGTATGCTTGAAGTATTATTATTTTTATGTCAATATTAAACTTTTGTCTTGAATCTTCTGGATCTGAACATTCATGCCGCAATAAAGAAATTACATTGAGAAATATGCTAGGTAGCATTCCACATCAAAAATTCTATTTTTATCATTTACCTACTCGAGGACGAGCAGGAATTAAGCTTGGGGATGTTTGATACATCTCCAACGTATCTATAATTTTTGATTGTTCCATGCTATTATATTATCTGTTTTGGATGTTTAATGGGCTTTAATATGCACTTTTATATTATTTTTGGGACTAACCTATTAATCGGAGGCCTAGTGCCAGTTTCTGTTTTTTTTGCCTATTTTAGTGTTTTACAGAAAAGGAATATCAAATGGAGTCCAAACGGAATGAAACCTTCGCGACGATCTTTCTTGGACCAAAAGCAATCCAGAAGACTTGGAGTTGAAGTCTGGGACTCTACGAGGCGGCCACGAGGCAAGAGGGCGCGCCCCCACCCTCGTGGGCTCCTTGTAGCTCCACCGATGTACTTCTTTCGCCTATATATACTCTTATACCCTAGAAACATCAGGGGGAGCCATGAAACCACTTTTCCACCGCCGCAACTTTCTGTCGGAGGGGGAATCGATCACGGAGGGCTTCTACATCAACACAATTGCCTCTGTGTTGAAGCATGAGTAGTTTACCACAGACCTTCGGGTCCATAGTTATTAGCTAGATGGCTTCTTCTCTCTCTTTGATTCTCAATACAAAGTTCTCAGTGACAGTAGGGGCGGCAAGGCACGTATTGTATTGTTGCCATCGAGGATAAAAAGATGGGGTTTATATCATATTGCTTGAGTTTATCCCTCTACATCATGTCATCTTGCTTAATGCGTTACTCCGTCCTTATGAACTTAATACTCTAGATGCATGCTGGATAGCGGTCGATGTGTGGAGTAATAGTAGTAGATGCAGAATCGTTTCGGTCTACTTGACACGGACGTGATGCATATGTTCATGATCATTGCCTTAGATGTCTTCATAATTATGTGCTTTTCTATCAATTGCTCGGCAGTAATTTGTTCACCCACCGTAATACATGATATCTTGAGAGAAGACACTAGTGAAACCTATGGCCCCTGGGTCTCTTTTCCATTATATTGAATCTATTAGTTTCCCGTGAACTTGCCAATTTCTATCACCGTTTCTTTTAATTGCAATCTTTACTTTCCAATCTATACAACAAAAATACCAAAAATATTTACTTTACTATCTTTATTAGATCTCACTTTTGCGAGTGATCGTGAAGGGATTGACAACCCCTTTATCGCGTTGGTTGCAAGGTTCTTGATTGTTTGTGCAGGTACTAGGTGACTTATGTGTCGTCTCCTACTGGATTGATACCTTGGTTCTCAAAACTTAGGGAAATACTTACGCTACTTTGCTGCATCACCCTTTCCTCTTCAAGGGAAAACCAACGCATGCTCAAGAGGTAGCACCAACCTCCTGGAAAGAGCGATGTGCATAGATCGGTTGAGTAGGGATGCCAAATGCTTTGATCACCTCATCAAAGCGTTTATTCCAACTCCGAGATGCTTGCACCAGTCCATAGATGGATCGCTGGAGCTTTCACACTTTGTTAGCACCTTTAGGATCGAAAAAACCTTTTGGTTGCATCATATACAACTCTTCCTTAAGAAACCCATTAAGGAATGCAGTTTTGACGTCCATTTGCCAGATTTCATAATCACAAAATGCGGCAATTGCTAACCTGATTCAGACAGACTTAAGCATCGCTACGGGTGAGAAAGTCTCATCGTAGTCAACCCCTTGAACTTGTCAAAAACCTTTTGCAACATGTCAAGCTTTGTAGGTAGTGATATACCATCAGCGTCTGTCTTCTTCTTAAAGATCCATTTCAATGGCTTGCCATCATCGGGAAAATCCACCAAAGTCCACACTTTGTTCTCATACATGGATCTTATCTCAGATTTCATGGCCTCAGGCCATTTTTCGGAATCTGAGAACATCATAGCTTATTCATAGTTCATAGGTTCACCATTGTCTAACAACATGACTTCCAGGACAGGATTGTCGTACCACTCTGGTGCAGAACATGCTCTGGTCGATCTACGAGGTCTAGTAGTAAGTTGATCTAAAGTTTCATGATCATCATCATTTGCTTCCTCTCTTGTTGGTGTAGGCATCACGTGAACGGTTTTCTATGATGTACTACTTTCCAATTCGAGAGCAAGTACAACTACCTCATCAAGTTCTACTTTTCTCCCACTTACTTCTTTCGAGAGAAACTCCTTCTCTATAAAGGACCCATTCTTAGCAACAAAGATTTTGCCTTCGAATCTGTGGTAGAAGGTATACCCAATAGTTTCTTTCGGGTATCCTATGAAGACACACTTCTTCGTTTTGGGTTCGAGCTTATCAGGCTGAAGCCTTTTGACATAAGTGTCTGGTCCCAAAACTTTAAGGAACGACAGCTTAGGTTTCTTGCCAAACCATAGTTCATACGGTGTCGTCTCAACGGATTTAGACAGTGCCCTATTTAACATGAATGCGGTTGTCTCTAAAGCATAATCCCAAAACGACAGTGGTAAATTGGTAAGAGACATCATAGAACGCGTCGTATCTAATAAAGTACAGTTACGACATTCAAACACACCATTGCGCCGTGGTGTTCCACATTGTTTTAAATGAAGGCCAAACACGTAACTCAAATATTCACCTCCGTGATCAGATCGTAGAAACTTTATTTTCTTGTTACGATGATTCTCCACTTCATTCTGAAATTCTTTGAACTTTTCAAATGTTTCAGACTTATGTTTCATCAAGTAGATACACCCATACCTACTCAAATCATATGTGAAGGTTAGAAAATAACGGTGCCTGCTGCGTGCTTCAACACTCATCGGACTGCATACATCGGTATGTATTGTTTCCAATAAGTCATTAGCTCACTCCATTGTTCCAGAGAATAGAGTTTTAGTCATCTTTCCCATGAGGCATGTGAAGACCCACAAGTGTAGGGGATCTATCATAGTCCTTTCGATAAGTAAGAGTGGCAAACCCAACGAGGAGTAGAAGTAAATGACAAGCGGTTTTCAGTAAGTTATTCTCTGCAAGCACTGAAATTGTAGGTAACAAATAATTTTGTGATAAGATAATTTGTAACTAGTAACAAGCAATGAAAGTAAATAAGGTGCAGCAAGGTAGCCCAATCCTTTTGTAGCAAAGGACAAGCCTGGACAAGTTCATATAATGAGAAAAGCGCTCCCAAGGACACATGGGAATTATCGTCAAGCTAGTTTTCATCACGCTCATATGATTCAGGTTCGTTACTTTGATAATTTGATATGTGGGTGGACCGGTGCTTGGGTACTGCCCTTTCTTGGACAAGCATCCCACTTATGATTAACCCCTATTGCAAGCATCCGCAACTACAAAAGAAGTATTAAGGTAAACCTAACCATAGCATGAAACATATGGATCCAAATCAGCCCCTTACGAAGCAACTCATAAACTAGGGTTTAAGCTTCTGTCACTCTAGCAACCCATCATCTACTTATTACTTTCCAATGCCCTCCTCTAGGCCCAAATAATGGTGAAGTGTCATGTAGTCGACGTTCACATAACACCACTAGAGGAGAGACAACATACATCTCATCAAAATATCGAACGAATACCAAATTCACATGACTACTAATAGCAAGACTTCACCCATGTCCTCAGGAACAAATGTAACTACTCACAAAGCATATTCATGTTCATAATCAGAGGCGTATTAATATGCATTAAGGATCTGAACATATCATCTTCCACCAAATAAACCAACTAGCATCAACTACAAGGAGTAATCAACACTACTAGCAACCCACAGGTACCAATCTGAGGTTTTGGGACAAAGATTGGATACAAGAGATGAACTAGGGTTTGAGAGGAGATGGTGCTGGTGAAGATGTTGATGGAGATTGACCCCCTCCCGATGAGAGGATCGATGGTGATGACGATGGTGATGATTTTCCCCTCCCGGTGGGAAGTTTCCCCGGCAGAACACCTCCACTGGAGCCCTAGATTAGTTCTGCCAAGGTTCCGCCTCGTGGCGGCGGAGTTTCGTCCCGTAAGCTTGCTTCTGATTTTTTCCAGGGTAAAAGACTTCATATAGCAGAAGATGGACACCGGAGGGCTGCCAGGTGGCCCACGAGGCATGGGGCGCGCCCAGGGGGGTAGGGCGTGCCCCCACCCTCGTGGATGGTGGGTGGCCCCCCTCAGGTATTTCTTCCGCTGAATATTTTTAATTAATTCCCAAAATGACTTTCGTGGAGTTTAGGGACTTTTGGAGCTGTTCAGAATAGGTCTCCAATATTTGCTCCTTTTCCAGCCCAGAATTCCAGCTGCCGGCATTCTCCATCTTCATGTAAACCTTGTAAAAGAAGAGAGAATAGCCATAAGTATTGTGACATGACGTGAAATAACAGCCCATAATGCAATAAATATTGATATAAAAGCATGATGCAAAATGGACGTATCAACTCCCCCAAGCTTAGACCTTGCTTGTCCTCAAGCGGAAGCGGATATCAAAAAATATGTCCACATGTTTAGAGATAGATGTGTCGATAAAATAAAATACGGACATGAGGGCATCATGATCATTCTTATAACAGCAACATAAATATATTTTGTCATATGATTTCTCATGCTCAAGTAACAATCTATTCACAATATCAAGTATGATTCAGAAACTTCATTGAGAACTAACAAACTATAGTCTCAGTCATTGAAGCAATTGCAATTTATAATAACATCGGAAAGAGTCGATATAAGAGCTTTTCAGCAAGTCCACATACTCAACTATCATTTAGTCTTTCACAATTGCTAACACTCACGCAATACTTATGATTATGGAGTTTTAATCAGACACAGAGAAAGATAGGCGCTTATAGTGTTGCCTCCCAACCTTTTACCTCAAGGGTAATGTCAACAATAATGGTTCATGCTAACTTACATCCAATTGGATATATATATATATATATATATATATATATATATATATATCAGGATCTTTCCAATGCGAGGTGCTTGCCAAAGGATAAAATGTAAAAGGGAAAGGTGAAGATCACCTTGACTCTTGCATAAGGTATAAGACATAAAGTAAAAGATAGGCCCTTCACAGAGGGAAGCAGAGGTTGTCATGTGCTTTTGTTTGGATGCACGAAATCTTAATTCAAAAGAACGTCACTTTATATTGCCACTTGTGATATGAACCTTTATTATGTAGTCCGTCACTTTTATTACTTCCATATCACAAGATCGGATAAAGCTTATTTTCTCCACACTAATAAGTCATACATATTTAGAGAACAATTTTTATTGCATGCAACATGACAACTTACTTGAAGGATCTTACTCAATCCATAGGTAGATATGGTGGACTCTCATGGCAAAACTGGGTTTAAGGATATTTGGAAGCACAAGTAGTATCTCTACTTGGTGCAAGGAATTTGGCTAGCATGAGGGGGAAAGGCAAACTCAACATGTTGGATGATCCATGACAATATACTTTAAGTGAGATGTGAGAAAACATAACCCATTACGTTGTCTTCCTTGTCCAACATCAACTCTTTAGCATGTCATACTTTAATGAGTGCTCACAATCATAAAAGATGTCCAAGATAGTATATTTATATGTGAGAACCTCTCTTTCTTTATTACTTCCTATTAATTGCAAATATGACCAGAACTATGTTTGCCAACTCTCAACAACTTTTAATCATCATACTCTCTATATGTGAAGTCATTACTTTCCATAAGATCAATATGATCTCTTGATTTCTTTTTACTCTTTTATGCACTTAAGATCATAGCAAGATAGCAAAGCCCTTGACTCAACACTAATATTTATTATATATAGCTCACGGACTCGATTACATAGAGGGATCACAAAGCAAAAATCAAAACTAATTCATACCAAAACTTTATTCTACTAGATCAAGATATTACCAAAAGGATCGAACTAAGTAAAACGGTAAATATAGGAGTGTGATGGTGATACGATACCGGGGCAACTCCCCCAAGCTTGGCAGTTGCCAAGGGGAGTGCCCATACCCATATGATTATGTCTCCTTTGCTGGTGAAGAAGGTGGTGATGATGATGGATAGTCGCACATCGAGCGTAGGAGCTCTTCCAATTTGCGGATAACGCCCTTAAGTGCGACGATATGATCCTTAAACAAAATATTTTTCCTGTGTGAGATACTTGTTTTGTATGCGAGATAACTCAATCATCTTGAAAGCTTCAATCTCAGTTGGGGTAAAGAGGTTAGGAAGAGGTTGAGGGATGTTTTCTTCTTTAGCCACCGGAGCTTGATCCTCCATGGCCCTCTTGATCCCATCATCCTTGTTGATCTCCCCAGGTTCTTCTCTCTTCAGCTCTATCTTTAATAGTCAAGCATCCTTGTCTTCATTGTTGGAGGAGGGTGACGTCATGATGCCTGGCCCTGACAAATCTGACAAAAACAGCTCGAGACAAAGACAGAAGATTTTTGTGTGATACGGTGGTCAAAAACCTTCGGGAGATTATATAATGAATTTTTACCGACCAAAAGAAGTATCGTGCAAGAAAACGGAGCCCGGAGAGCACACGAGGTGCCCACGAGGCAGGGGGCGCGCCCAGGGGGTAGGGCGCGCGCTCCACCCTCATGGATGCCTCGTGTCCTTCCCGGACTACTTCTGTTTTCCTATTTTCTTAAATATTCCAAAACAGTGAAAAATTGCTATTAGAACTGGATATAATGTTTAATTCTTTGACCGTTCACCACCTTCAGATTTGTGCCTTCGAAGTTGTTGATTTTTATGGCACCGGAACGATAGACCTCCTCGATAATGTAAGGGCCTTCCCATTTAGAGAGAAGTTTTCCTGCAAAAAATCTTAAACGAGAGTTGAATACCAACACGTAATCACCTACGTTAAACTCACGCTTTTGTATCCTTTTGTCATGCCATCTTTTAACTTTTTCTTTAAATAGTTTGGCATTCTCGTAGGCTTGGGTTCTCCATTCATCAAGTGAGCTAATGTCAAATAACCTCTTCTCACCGGCAAGTTTGAAATCATAATTGAGATCTTTAATGGCCCAATATGCCTTATGTCCTAGTTTGAGAGGTAAGTGACATGCTTTTCCATAAACCATTTTATATGGAGACATACTCATAGGATTCTTATATGCAGTTCTATAAGCCCATAATGCATCATCAGGTTACTTAGACCAATTCTTTCTAGATCTATTAACAGTCTTTTGCAAGATTAATTTAAGCTCTCTGTTACTCAACTCTACTTGACCGCTAGACTGTGGGTGATATGGAGATGCAATTCTATGATTAACATCATACTTAGCAAGCATTTTACGGAAAGCACTATGAATAAAATGTGAACCACCATCAGTCATTAAGTATCTAGGGACTCCAAACAACAGAAAAATAACTTCTTTAAGCATCTTAATAGGTGTTATGATCAGCACTACTAGTTGGAATAGCTTCTACCCACTTAGTAATGTAATCAACAGCAACTAAAATACGTGTATACCCATTAGAGGCAGGAAACGGTCCCATATAATCAAAGCCCCAAACATCAAATGGTTCAATAACAAGAGAATAATTCATAGGCATTTCTTGACGTCTACTAATATTACCAATTCTTTGACATTCATCACAAGACAAGACAAACTTACGAGCATCTTTGAAGAGAGTAGGCCAATAAAAAACGGATTGCAATACCTTATGTGCAGTTCTATCTCCAGCGTGGTGTCCTCCATATGCCTCGGAGTGAAACTTGCGTAGGATCTGTTCCTGTTCATGCTCAGGTACACAACGTCTAATAACACCATCTACTCCTTCTTTATAAAGGTGTGGGTCATCCCAGAAGTAATGTCTTAAATCATAGAAGAACTTTTTCTTTTGCTGGTATGTGAAACTAGGTGGTATGAATTTAGCAGCAATGTAATTAGCATAATCAACACACCATGGAGCAGTATGAGAAGAATTTATGACAGCTAATTGTTCATCGGGAAAGCTATCATTAATAGGTAGTGGGTCATCAAGAACATTCTCTAACCTAGACAAGTTGTCTGCAACAGGGTTCTCAGCTCCCTTTCTATCAATAATATGCAAATTAAATTCTTGTAGCAAGAGAACCCATCTAATAAGTCTAGGTTTAGCATCTTTCTTTTCCATAAGATATTTAATAGCAGCATGATCAGTGTGAATAGTTACTTTAGAATCAACAATATAAGGTCTGAACTTATCACAAGCAAATACAACTGCTAAGAATTTCTTTGAGTAGTGTCTAGAGTTTTACTAGCATATTGAATAACATTTAGTTTCTTATCAACTCTTTGTCCTAGAACAGCACCTACAGCATAATCGCTAGCATCACACATAATTTCAAAGGGTAAATTCCAATCAGGTGTCTGAACAATAGGTGTGGAAATCAAAGCTTTCTTAGGTATTTCAAGCGCTTCTACACAATCATCATCAAAGACAAAAGGAATATCTTTTTGCAATAGATTAGTCAGAGGCCTAGATATTTTAGAAAAGTCCTTAATGAACCTCCTATAAAAACCGGCATGACCAAGGAAACTTCTTATACCTTTAATGTCCTTGGGACATGGCATGTTTTCAATAGCATCAACCTTAGCTTTATCAACTTCAATACCTCTCTCAGAAATTTTATGCCCTAAGACAATGCCTTCATTAACCATAAAGTGGCACTTTTCCCAATTCAAGACGAGACTAGTATCTTCACATCTCTGCAAAACTCGATCAAGGTTGCTCAAGCAATCATCAAAAGAGGATCCATAAACGGAGAAATCATCCATGAATACCTCACAAATCTTTTCACAAAAGTCAGAGAATATAGCCATCATGCATCTTTGAAAGGTAGCAGGTGCATTATATAAACCAAAAGGCATACATCTATAAGCAAAGGTACCGAAAGGGCAAGTAAAAGTGGTCTTTTCTTGATCCTCAGCTGACACAGGTATTTGAGAGAAACCAGAGTAACCATCTAGAAAGCAAAAATGTGTATGTTTGGATAGTCTTTCTAGCATTTGATCAATAAAAGGTAAAGGGTAATGATCTTTTTTAGTAGCTTTATTTAACTTGCGGAAATCAATTACTATCCTATAACCTGTAATAATTCTTTGCGGGATCAATTCATCTTTATCGTTAGGAACGACAGTAATACCTTCCTTCTTTGGGACACAATGGACATGACTTACCCACTGACTATCAGCAACGGGATAAATTATACCTGCCTCAAGGAGCTTTAGTATTTCCTTTCTTACCACTTCTTTCATCTTAGGATTTAATCGTTGTTGGTGATCAATAACTGGTTTGGCGTCTTCCTCCAATTTTATTTTGTGTTGGCATAGAGTGGGACTAATGCCCTTAAGATCATCAAGAGTATATCCAATAGCAGGACGGTGCTTCTTTAGAGTTTTTGATAATCTTTCCTCTTCCAGCTCTGAAAGGTTAGCACTAATAATAACAGGATATATCTTCTTTTCATCAAGATAAGCATATTTAAGAGTATCAGGTAATGGTTTAAGCTCAAACACGGGATCACCCTTGGGTGGTGGAGGATCCCCTAAGATTTCAACAGGTAAGTTGTGTTTCAAAATAGGACCCTGTTTAAAGAATACTTCATCTATTTCCCTTCTTTCATTCATAAACATATCATTTTCATGGTCTAGCAAATATTGTTCTAAAGGATCATTAGGAGGCACGGCAATAGAAGCAAGACCAATAATTTCATCCTTACTAGGCAATTCTTTATCATGGGGTTGTCTACGAAACTTAGCAAAATTAAACTCATGAGACATATCTCCCAAACCAATAGTAACAACATCCTTTTCACAATCAATCTTAGCATTAACAGTATTCAAGAAGGGTCGACCAAATATGATGGGACAAAAGTCATCTTGTGGGGAACCAAGAACAAGAAAATCAGCAGGATATTTAACTTTCCCACACAAGACTTCAACATCTCTAACAATCCCAATTGGTGAAATAATATCTCTATTGGCAAGCTTAATTGTAACATCAATTTCTTGTACCTCAGCAGGTGCAATATCATGCATAATTTCTTCATATAATGAATAAGATATAGCAATGGCACTAGCACCCATATCACATAAGCCATGATAACAATGATCTCCTATTTTAACAGAAATAACAGGCATGCCTGATACGTCTCCAACGTATCTATAATTTTTGATTGCTCCATGCTACTTTATCTACTGTTTTGGACTATATTGGGCTTTATTTTCCACTTTTATATTATTTGGGGACTAACCTATTAACCAGAGGCCCAGCCCAGAATTGCTATTTTTTGCCTATTTCAGTGTTTGAAGAAACGGAATATCAAACGGAGTCCAAACGGAATGAAACCTTCGGGAATTTGATTTTCTCACCGAACATGATCCAGGAGACTTGGACCCTACTCCAAGAAGTAACAGAGGCGGTCACGAGGGTGGGGGGCGCCCCCCCTAGGGCGCGCCCCCTGCCTCGTGGCCCCCTTGTTGCTCCACCGACGTAATCCTTCCTCCTATATACACCTACGTATCCCCAAACGATCAGAACAGGAGCCAAAAACCTAATTCCACCGTCGCAACCTTCTGTATCCATGAGATCCCATCTTGGGGCCTGTTCCGGAGCTCCGCCGGAGGGGGCATCCACCACGGAGGGCTTCTACATCAACACCATAGCCCCTCCGATGAAGTGTGAGTAGTTTACTTCAGACCTTCGGGTCCATAGCTAGTAGCCAGATGGCTTCTTCTCTCTTTTTGGATCTCAATACAATGTTCTCCCCCTCTCTTGTGGAGATCTATTTGATGTAATCTTCTTTTTGCGGTGTGTTTGTTGAGACCGATGAATTGTGGGTTTATGATCCAGCTTATCTATGAACAATATTTGAATCTTCTCTGGATTCTTTTATGTATGATTGAGTTATCTTTGCAAGTCTCTTCGAATTATCCTTTTGGTTTGGCCAACTAGATTGGTAGTTCTTGCAATGGGAGAAGTGCTTATCTTTGGGTTCAATCTTGTGGTGTCCTTTCCCAGTGACAGAAGGGGCAGCAAGGCACGTATTGTATTGTTGCCATCGAGGATAACAAGATGGGGTTTTTATCATATTGCATGAATTTATCCCTCTACATCATGTCATCTTGCTTAAGGCGTTACTCTGTTTTTAACTTAATACTCTAGATGCATGCTGGATAGCGGTCGATGAGTGGAGTAATAGTAGTAGCTGCAGAATCGTTTCGATCTACTTGTCTTGGACGTGATGCCTATATACATGATCATACCTAGATATACTCATAACTATGCTCAATTCTGTCAATTGCGCAACAGTAATTTGTTCACCCACCGTAGAATATCTATGTTCTTGAGAGAAGCCACTAGTGAAACCTATGGCCCCCGGGTCTATTCTCTTCATATCAATCTCCATTACTTTATTGCTTGCTTTGTTTTTACTTTGCCTTTTACTTTTCACTTTGCATCTCTATACCAAAGATACCAAAAATAATATTTATCATCTCTATCTGATCTCACTCTCGTAAGTGACCTGAAGGGATTGACAACCCCTAATCGCGTTGGTTGCGAGGAGCTATCGTTTTGTGTAGGTACGAGGGACTTGTGCGTGGTCTCCTACTGGATTGATACCTTGGTTCTCAAAAACTGAGGGAAATACTTACGCTACTTTGCTGCATCATCCTCTCCTCTTCGGGGAAATCCAACGCAGTGCTTAAGAGGTAGCAAGAAGAATTTCTGGCGCCGTTGCCGGGGAGGCTCACGCAAGCAAGTCAACCATACCAAGTACCCATCACAATCCCTATCTCTTGCATTACATTATTTGTCATTTGCCTCTCGTTTTCCTCTCCCCCACTTCACCCTTCCCGTTTTATTCGCCCTCTCTTTCCCAATCTCCTCCTCTCTTTCCCGTTTGCCTTTTTCCGTTGCCTTTTTGTTTGCTTGTGTGTTGGATTACTTGTTGCCATGGCGCAAGATAATACCAAATTGTGTGAATTCTCGAATACCAATAATAATGATTTCCTTAGTACTCCAATTGCTCCTCTTAATAATGATGAGTCTTGTGAAATCAATACCGCTTTGCTGAATCTTGTTATGAAAGATCAATTCGCCGTCCTTCCTAG
Organism: Triticum aestivum; assembly: GCF_018294505.1. Taxonomy (NCBI): domain Eukaryota; kingdom Viridiplantae; phylum Streptophyta; class Magnoliopsida; order Poales; family Poaceae; genus Triticum; species Triticum aestivum. The sequence continues at coordinate 164,681,361 of NC_057798.1, read as the reverse complement.
TGAAGATGCCGCTACTCATCTAAACAATTTTGTTGATTTGTGTGATATGCAAAATAAGAAAGATACGGATACCAATATTGTCAAATTGAAGTTATTTCCATTTTCACTTAGAGATCGTGCTAAAGTTTGGTTTTCGTCTTTGCCTAAAAATAGTATTGATTCTTGGAACAAGTGCAAAGATGCTTTCATCTCTAAGTACTTTCCTCCCGCTAAGATCATCGCTCTTAGGAACGATATTGTGAATTTTAAACAACTTGATCATGAGCATGTTGCCCAATCTTGGGAAAGAATGAAATTGATGCTTCACAATTGCCCTACTCATGGTTTGAATTTATGGATGATCATACAAAAATTTTATGCCGGATTGAATTTTGCTTCTAGAAATCTTTTAGACTCGGCCGAGGGAGGCACGTTTATGGAAATTACGTTAGGAGATGCTACAAAATTGCTTGATAATATTATGGCTAATTATTCTCAATGGCACACCGAAAGATCTTTTAGTAAAAAAGTGCATGCTATATAAGAAATCAATGTTTTGAGTGAAAAGATGGATGAACTTATGAAGATGTTTGCTACTAAAAATACTTCTCTTGATCCCAATGATATGCCTTTGTCTACTTTGATTGAGAATAATAATGAACCTATGGATGTGAATTTTGTTGGTAGGAATAGTTTTGAAAACAACGCGTATAGAGGGAATTTTAATCCTAGGCCTCATCCTAGTAATCCTTCTAATAATTATGGAAATTCCTACAACAACTCTTATGGAAATTTTAATAAGATGCCCTCTGAATTTGAGAGTACTGTTAAAGAGTTTATGAATTCACAAAAGAATTTTAATGCTTTGCTTGAAGAGAAATTGCTTAAAGTTGATGATTTGGCTAGGAACATTGATAGAATTTCTCTTGAAATTGATTCTTTAAAGCTTAGATCTATTCCTCCTAATCATGATATCAATGAGTCTCTCAAAGCCATGAGAATTTCCATTGATGAGTGCAAGGAAAGAACCGCTAGGATGCGTGCTTCCAAAGATGCCTTTATTAAAGCGTGTTCTTCCAATTCCTATGAAAATCAAGATGAAGATCTAAAAGTTATTGATGTGCCGCCCATTAAATCTTTGTTTTGCAATATGAATCTTGATGAAACTGAATATTATCTTCCTTTACCTAGAAGGCGTTTTAAGAATCCGGAGTTTCTAGATCTTGATGATGAAATTGATGAAAGTGGGATTGAAAGAAATAAAAACCTAGATGTTGCTAAACCCACTATTTTGGATCTCAAGGAATTTAATTATGAAAATTGCTCTTTAATTGGTTGTATTTCCTTGTTGCAATCCGTGCTAGATTCTCCTCATGCTTATAGTCAAAATAAGGCCTTTACCGAACACATTGTTGATGCCTTGATGCAATCTTATGAAGAAAAACTTGACTTGAAAGTTTCTATCCCTAGAAAACTCTATGATGAGTGGGAACCTACTATTAAAATTAAAATTAAAGATTATGAGTTTCATGCTTTGTGTGATTTGGGTGCTAGTGTCTCTACTATTCCCAGAACTTTGTGTGATTTGCTAGATTTCCGTGACTTTGATGATTGCTCTCTAAACTTGCATCTTGCGGATTCCACTATTAAAAAGCCTATGGGAAGAATTAATGATGTTCTTATTGTTGCAAATAGGAATTATTTCCCATAGATTTTATCGTTCTTGATATAGATTGCAATCCTTCATGTCCTATTATTCTTGGTAGACCTTTCCTTAGAACGATTGGTGCAATTATTGATATGAAGGAAGGGAATATTAGATTCCAATTTCCCTTAAAGAAGGGCATGGAACACTTCCCTAGGAAGAAAATAAAATTACCATATGAATCTATCATGAGAGCCACTTATGGATTGCCTACCAAAGATGGCAATACCTAGATCTATCCTTGCTTTTATGCCTAGCTAGGGGCGTTAAACGATAGCGCTTGTTGGGAGGCAACCCAATTTTATTTGTGTTTTTTGTGTTTGCTTCTGTTTAGGAATAAATAATTCATCTAGCTTCTGTTTGGATGTAGTTTTATCTTTTAATTAGTGTTTGTGCCAAGTAGAACCTATAGGATATCCTACGATGATAGTTGATTTGATTCTGCTGAAAAACAGAAACTTTGCACGCACGAATATAATTTTGTTAAATCACAGAAACGTGCTTTTGCGTTGATTCTTTTTGCTGCTGTTCAATAAACAGATGTTGCAGGACTTCCTATTTTGGTAGGATTTTTAGAGTTCCAGAAGTTTGCGTTAGTTACATATTGCTACAGACAGTTCTGTTTTTGACAGATTCTGTTTTACGTGTGTTGTTTGCTTATTTTGATGAATCTATGGCTAATAAAATAGTTCATAATCCATAGAGAAGTTGGAATACAGTAGGTTTAACACCAATATAAATAAAGAATGAGTTCATTACAGTACTTTGAAGTAGTCTTTTGTTTTCTTTCTCTAACGGAGCTCACGAGATTTCTATTGAGTTTTGTGTTGTGAAGTTTTCAAGTTTTGGGTGAATTCTTTTGATGGATTATGGAACAAGTAGTGGCAAGAGACTAAGATTTGGGATGCCCATGGCACCCCCAAGATAATCCAAGGACACCAAAAATTCAAAGCTTGGGGATGCCCCGGAAGGCATCCCCTCTTTCGTCCACTTTCATCGGTAATTTACTTGGAGCTATATTTTTATTCGCCACATGATATGTGTTTTGCTTGGAGCGTCTTGTATTATTTGCGTCTTTGCTTGTTAGTTTACCACAATCATCCTTGATGTACACACCTTTTGAGAGGGCCATACATGAATTGGAATTTGATAGAATACTCTATGTGCTTCACTTATATCTTTTGAGCTTGATAGTTTTGCTCATAGTGCTTCACTTATATATTTTGAGCGTGATAATTTTTGCTCTAGTACTTCACTTAGATCTTTTAGAGCATGGTGGTGGATTTGTTTTAAAGAAACTATTGATCTCTCATGCTTCACATAGATTATTTTGAGAGTCGTTAATAGCATGGTAATTTGCTTAATATTAATATACTTGGTATTCAAGATATGTGAAACTTTCTTTTGAGTGAATTGAATACTAAGATAAGTTTGATGCTTGATAATTGTTTTGAGATATGGAGGTGATAATATCAAAGTCGTGCTAGTTGGGTGATTATGAATTCAAAGAATGCTTGTGTTGAAGTTTGCAAGTCCCGTAGCATGCACGTATGGTTAAAGTTGTGTAACAAATTTGAAACATGAAGTGTACCTGGCTTGTGCATCCTTATGAGTGGCGGTCGGGGACGAGCGATGGTCTTTTCCTACCAATCTATCCCCCTAGGAGCATGCGCGTAGTACTTGATTTTTGATGACTTCTAAATTTTTGCAATAAGTATATGAGTTCTTTTGACTAATGTTGAGTCCATGGATTATATGCACTCTCACCTTTCCTCCTTTGCTAGCCTCTTCGGTACCGTGCATTACCCTTTCTCACCTTGAGAGTTGGTGCAAACTTCGCCGGTGCATCCAAACCCCATGATACGATACGCTCTATCACACATAAACCTCCTTAAATCTTCCTCAAAACAGCCACCATACCTACCTATCATGGCATTTCCATAGCCATTCCGAGATATATTGCCATGCAACTTCCATCATCTTCATCATGACATACATTACTTTTGTCATATTGCCATTGCATGATCATGTAGTTGACATCGTATTTGTGGCAGAGCCACCATGCATTATTTTTCATACATGTCACTCTTGATTCATTGCACCAACCCGGTACACCGCCGGAGGCATTCATATAGAGTCATATCTTGTTCTAAGTTTCGAGTTGTAATCCTTATGTTGTAATCAATAAAAGTGTGATGATCATCATTATTAGAGCATTGCCCAATCAAAAAAAGGCCAAAAAGGCCCAAAAAAAGGAAAAAGAGAAAGAAAAAAATAAAAAATAAAAAATAATAAAAAGGGCAATGCTACTATCTCTTTTTCCACACTTGTGCTTCAAAGTAGCACCTTGTTCTTCATGTAGTGAGTCTCATAAGTTGTCTTTTTATACTAGTGGGAATTTTTCATTATAGAACTTGGCTTGTATATTCCTACGATGTGCTTCCTCAAATGCCCTAGGTCTTCATGAGCAAGCGAGTTGGATGCATACCCACTAGTTTTCTTTTGTTGAGCATTCATAGCTCTAGTGCATCCGTTGCATGGCAATCCCTACTACTCATGTTGACATCAATTAATGGGCATCTCCATAGCCCGTTGATTATCCTCGTCAATGTGAGACTTTCTCCTTTTTTGTCTTCTCCACACAATCCCCATCGTCATATTCTATTCCACCCATAGTGCTATATCCATGGCTCACGCTCATCTATTGCGTGAAGGTTGAAAAAGTTTGAGATTATTGAAGTATGAAACAATTGCTTGGCTTGTCATCGGGGGTATAGAAGTTGGGAACATCTTTGTGTGATGAAAATGAAGCACAGCCTAACTATATGATTTTGTAGAGATGAACTTTCTTTTGCCATGTTATTTTGAGAAGACATGATTGCTTTGATTAGTATGCTTGAAGTATTATTATTTTTATGTCAATATGAACTTTTGTCTTGAATCTTTCGGATCTGAATATTCATATTACAATTAAGAAGATTTACATTGAAATTTTGCCAAAGTATCACTTCGCATCAAAAATTCTTTTTTATCATTTACCTACTCGAGGACGAGCAGGAATTAAGCTTGGGGATGCCTGATACGTCTCCAACGTATCTATAATTTTTGATTGCTCCATGCTACTTTATCTACTGTTTTGGACTATATTGGGCTTTATTTTGCACTTTTATATTATTTTTGGGACTAACCTATTAACCGGAGGCCCAGCCCAGAATTGCTGTTTTTTGCCTATTTTAGTGTTTCGAAGAAACGGAATATCAAACGGAGTCCAAACGGAATGAAACCTTCGGGAACGTGATTTTCTCACCGAACGTGATCCAGGAGACTTGGACCCTACTCCAAGAAGTAAAAGAGGCGGTCACGAGGGTGGGGGCGCCCCCCTAGGGCGTGTTCCCTGCCTCGTGGCCCCCATGTTGCTCCACCGACGTACTCCTTCCTCCTATATATACCTACGTATCCCCAAACGATCAGAGCAGGAGCCAAAAACCTAATTCCACCGCCGCAACCTTCTGTATCCACGAGATCCCATCTTGGGGCATGTTCCGGAGCTCCGCCAGAGGGGGCATCCACCACGGAGGGCTTCTACATCAACACCATAGCCCCTCTGATGAAGTGTGAGTAGTTTACTTCAGACCTTCGGGTCCATAGCTAGTAGCTAGATGGCTTCTTCTCTCTTTTTGGATCTCAATACAATGATCTCCCCTCTCTCATGGAGATCTATTCGATGTAATCTTCTTTTTGCGGTGTGTTTGTTGAGACCGATGAATTGTGGGTTTATGATCCAGCTTATCTATGAACAATATTTGAATCTTCTCTGAATTCTTTTATGTATGATTGAGTTATCTTTGTGAGTCTCTTCGAATTATCCTTTTGGTTTGGCCAACTAGATTGGTAGTTCTTGCAATGGGAGAAGTGCTTATCTTTGGGTTCAATCTTGTGGTGTCCTTTCCCAGTGACAGAAGGGGCAGCAAGGCACGTATTGTATTGTTGCCATCGAGGATAACAAGATGGTTTTTTTTATCATATTGCATGAATTTATCCCTCTACATCATGTCATCTTGCTTAAGGTGTTACTCTGTTTTTAACTTAATACTCTAGATGCATGCTGGATAGCGGTCGATGAGTGGAGTAATAGTAGTAGATGCAGAATCGTTTCGATCTACTTGTCTCGGACGTGATGCCTATATACATGATCATACCTAGATATACTCATAACTATGATCAATTCTGTCAATTGCTCAACAGTAATTTGTTCACCCACCATATAATATCTATGCTCTTGAGAGAAGCCACTAGTGAAACCTATGGCCCCCGGGTCTATTCTCATCATATCAATCTCCATTACTTTATTACTTGCTTTGTTTTTACTTTGCCTTTTACTTTTCACTTTGCATCTCTATACCAAAGATACCAAAAATATTATTTATCATCTCTATCTGATCTCACTCTCGTAAGTGACCTGAAGGGATTGACAACCCCTAATTGCGTTGGTTGCGAGGAGCTATCGTTTTGTGTAGGTACGAGGGACTTGTGCGTGATCTCCTACTGGATTGATACCTTGGTTCTCAAAAACTGAGGGAAATACTTACGCTACTTTGCTGCATCATCCTCTCCTCTTCGGGGAAATCCAACGCAGTGCTCAAGAGGTAGCAATGCCTACAATGGGTCTATGTTTCTTAGCATCGGGTCTAGCAATTCTAGCAGCTGCATCACAGAAATAAATAACATTCCCATCAATATTATCAGCCAAGAGATCTTTAACCATAGCAATACTAGGTTCAACTTTAATTTACTCAGGAGGTGTATATGTTCTAGTATTACTCTTACGAAGCACAGTTGAAGCTTTAGCATGATCCTTTATCCTAACAGGGAAAGGTGGTTTCTCAATATAAGTAGTAGGAACAATAGGATCATTATAAGTGACAGTCTTTTCTTCAACAGTAATAGGTGCAACTACTTTTACTTCAGTGGGAGGATTATATTTAAACCACTTCTCATTAGGGAGATCAACATGAGTAGCAAATGATTCACAGAAAGAAGCTACTATCTCAGAGTCAAGTCCATATTTAGTGCCAAATCCATGAAAAGCATCGGTATCCATAAAAGATTTAACACAATCAAACTTAGGTGTCATACCTAACTCCTTACCATTGCCGAAATCCCAATCTTCAGAGTTGCGTTTAATTCTTTCCAATAAATCCCATTTGAATTCAATAGTCTTCATCATAAAAGACCCAACACAAGAAGTATCAAGCATGGTGCGATTATTGAGAGAAAGCCGAGCATAAAAGTTTTGAATAATCATTTCTCTTGAGAGCTCATGACTGGGGCATGAATATAGCATTGACTTAAGCCTCCCCCAAGCTTGAGCGATGCTTTCTCCTTCGTGAGGCCAAAAATTATATATATAATTATGATCACGATGAACAAGATGCATAGGATAAAACTTCTGGTGAAATTCCAATTTCAATCGTTTATAGTCCCAGGATCCCATATCATCACATAGCCTATACCATGTCAATGCATCTCTCTTCAAAGATAAAGGGAAAACCTTCTTCTTAATAACATCATCGGGCATACCTGCAAGCTTAAATAATCCATAAACTTCATCCACATAGATAAGGTATAAATTGGGATGCAATGTTCCATCTCCTGCAAAGGGATTAGCTAGCAGTTTCTCTACCATACCCGAAGGAATTTCAAAGTAAACATTTTCAGTAGGTTCAGTAGGTTGAGGAGCAACTCTTTGCTCTACTGGTCGGGGTGAAGATACCCCGAACAAGCCCCTCAAAGGATGAGTTTCCATAGTAACAAGTGACAGTAAATTTCAGCACACTATATAAATGTTTCCTTACCAAGTTCCACTTACCAAAGGCGCTTCACTCCCCGGCAACGGCGCCAGAAAAGAGTCTTGATGACCCACAAGTGTAGGGGATCTATCGTAGTCCTTTCGATAAGTAAGAGTGTCGAACCCAACGAGGAGCAGGAGGAAATGACAAGCGGTTTTCAGTAAGGTATTCTCTGCAAGCCCTGAAATTGTAGGTAACAGGTAATTTTGAGATAAGATAATTTGTAACGGGTAACAAGCAATGAAAGTACATAAGGTGTAGCAAGGTGGCCCAATCCTTTTTGTAGCAAAGGACAAGCCTGGACAAGTTCTTATAATGAGAAAAGCGCTCCAGTGGACACATGGGAATTATCGTCAAGCTAGTTTTCATCACACTCATATGATTCGCGTTCGTTACTTTGATAATTTGATATGTGGGTGGACCGGTGATTGGGTACTGCCCTTTCTTGGACAAGCATCCCACTTATGATTAACCCCTATTGCAAGCATCCGCAACTACAAAAGAAGTATTAAGGTAAACCTAACCATAGCATGAAACATATGGATCCAAATCAGCCCCTTATGAAGCAACTCATATACTAGGGTTTAAGCTTATGTCACTCTAGCAACCCATCATCTACTTATTACTTCCCAATGCCTTCCTCTAGGCCCAAATAATGGTGAAGTGTCATGTAGTCGACGTTCACATAACAGGATAACACCACTAGAGGAGAGACAACATACATCTCATCAAAGTATCGAACGAATACCAAATTTACATGACTACTAATAGCAAGACTTCACCCATGTCCTCAGGAACAAACGTAACTACTCACAAAGCATATTCATGTTCATAATCATAGGAGTATTAATATGCATTAAGAATCTGAACATATGATCTTCCACCAAATAAACCAACTAGCATCAACTACAAGGAGTAATCAACACTACTAGCAACCCACAGGTACCAATCTGAGGTTTTGGTACAAAGATTGGATACAAGAGATGAACTAGGGTTTGAGAGGAGATGGTGCTAGTGAAGATGTTGATGGAGATTGACCCCCTCCCGATGAGAGGATCGATGGTGACGATGATGGTGATGATTTCCCCCTCCCGGAGGGAAGTTTCCCCGGCAAAACAGCTCCGCCGGAGCCCTAGATTGGTGAAGTGTCATGTAGTCGACGTTCACATGACACCACTAAGGGAATCACAACATACATATCTTCAAAATATCGAACATATATCAAGTTCGCATGATTACTTGCAACAAGATTTCTCCCGTGACCTCGAGAATGAAAGTAACTACTCACAAATGATAATCATGCTCAAGATAAGAGGGGTATTAAATAGCATAATGGATCTGAACATATAATATTCCACCAAATAAACCATGTAGTAATCAACTACAAGATGTAATCAACACTACTAGTCACCCACAAGCACCAAGTATAGTTCTGGTACAAAGGTTGAACAGAAGAGATGAACTAGGGTTTGAGAGGAGTTCGTGTTGTTGAAGATGTTGATGAAGATAGCCCTCCCCAAGATGGGATAGTTGTTGGTGGTGATGATGATGATGATGATTTCCCCCTTCGGGAGGGAAGTTCCCCCAACGGAATCGCTCCGCCGAAGGGCAAAAGTGCTCCTGCCCAAGTTCCGCCTCGAGGCGGTGCCGCTTCGTCCCGAAAGTCCTCTCCTTATTTTTTTCTAGGTCAAAATGACTTATATACCAGAAGAAGGTCATCGGAGGTGGGCCGAGGAGGGCAGCAACCACTAGGGCGCGCCTGGCCTCCTGGCGTGCCCAAGTGGGTTGTGCCCACCTGGTAGCCCCCCTCTGGTACTTATTTTCTCCAATATTCATTAAATATTCCATAAAAAATCCTCGGGAAGTTTTAGCTCATTTGGAGTTGTGCAGAATAGGTAGCTTGGCGTAGTTTATTCAGGTCCAGATTTCCAGCTGCCAGAATTCTCCCCCTTTGTGCATACCTTGCATATTATGAGAGTAAAGGCATTAGAATTACTCCAAAAATCATTATGATACAATAAAACAACATAAATAATAGTAGGAAAACATGATGCAAAATGGACGTATCAACTCCCCCAAGCTTAGACCTCACTTGTCCTCAGGCGAAAACCGAAATCGAAAAACATGTCCACATACTTAGAGAGAGAGAGAGGTGTCGATAAAAACAAAAATACGGACATAGCAGCATCATGTGACTTATTATAACAGCAACAAACTTTAACATAAAACTTTTATAATCGAACTTTTATCATAGACTTATCATGAACAAGTGACAATTCATCACAACATCGAAGTATAAAGCATAAACTTTATTGGAAACCAAAAAACTATTTTCTCAGTCAATTTTGCAACTACAATTCATCATCTTTTCAGGAAGGGTCATGTATTGGAGCCTTTAGGCAAGTCCACATACTCAACCATCATTTAGTCTTCTATGATTGCTAGCACTCACCGCGTACACATGAGCAAAACATTTCAACCGGACACATAGAAAGATAGGGGCTTATAGTTTCGCCTCCTAACCCATTCACCTCAAGGGTGATGTCAACAATAATAACTCATGCTACACATATTCAACTGGATATATGTGCCTAGATCTTTCCTCACCACATGATGCTTGCAAAAGGAGAAAAATAAAAAGGAATAGAGAAAAACTTTGACTCCTGCATGAAAGTAAATACGTGAAAGTAAAAGATAGGCCCTTCGCAGAGGGAAGCAGAGGTTGCCATGCGCTTTTTTTGTATGCTCAACCCCTTAGTGCAAGAGAACGTCACATTGTATTGCCCCTTGTGATGGCGACCTTTATTATGCAGTTTGTCGCTTTTAATCTTCGCCATCACAAGTTCGTACAATGCTCAATTTTCCCTTACACTAAATGATCTTACACTTTTAGAAGCAATTTTTATTGCCCTTTTTGCACCGATGACAACTTACTTGAAGGATCTTACTCTATCCATAGGTAGGTATGGTGGACTCTCAAAAAAGATTTGGGTTTAAGGTTTTTGGATGCACAAGTAGTATCTCTACTTAGTGTAGAGTTCTTGGCTAGCAAAGATAGGGGCGAGCACCACATGTTGAAGGATCTTTGACAATATAACTTCTATGTGAATATGAACAAACATAATTCATTAAGTTGTCTTTCTTGTCCAACGTCGACAATTTTGGCATATGATATTTTGATGGGTGCTCACAATCACAAAAGATTTCCAGGATAGTGTATTTGTATGTGAATCTTCTCTTCCCTTATTAATTCTTTCATGAGTTGCATCATTGACTAATGCTATATTTGTCAATCTACAACAAAATTCTCTACTTATACTTTTCCTTGTGTAATGTCATCACCTACCATAAGATTAGCATATAGTCTTTTTCATTTATTTACTTTCTTTTTATTGAAACAAGAGAGTAAAGAAGGTAAAACTCAAACTACACTTTATTATATATCCCGCACACGATTACAAGGATTGATCACTAAGCAAACTCTCAAAAATAAAGGATTGAACTAAACTTGTATTCATCTAAAAGCAAAAGATAACCATGGATCGAACGAAGAAAGTAAAGGCAAAAGATAGTGGAGATGATACGATACCGGGGCACCTCCCCCAGGATTGGCAAAAGCCAAGGGGAGTGCCATACCCGATACTCAGTTTTTGTTTGGTGGTGAAGAAGAAGGTGGTGGTGATGAAGTAGAAGAAATCTTGTCCAATACATCTCTAAGCGTATCTCTTAAGCGGTGAATCTCTTGAAGAGCTTGATGAAGCATCTCAGTGTTCTTCTCTACTTAAGCCATGATATGTTTATTTTCTGGACCCCAAGAGTTTGTCCCTGCATCACTTTCTCTTGGACGAGATATGTCCCAATTGGACGGTATATGCACACGAGGAGTGTTTTCGAACCCATAATTATGAATCAAATTGTGAAAATTGTTTTGATGTAACCTGTCTAGAGGCCTCCTTGTAGGGAGTTCTTCCTGATATCTTGGGCCCTCTTGATTGTTTAGGGACCTCATGGCTTGATGGGGGTTAGGATGAGTGGAGATTCCAGCCAGAGTCCCTCTCTCAGAGGCCGTAGGATGAATTCTGAACAAGTCCCCCTCATCTTCCTCCATAACGATCTCTTCAAATTCCTCTCCCCTGGATTCTACCTGAAGCAACCAAGCTTCACCTTCTTCAGTGTTGGAGGAGGGAGAAGACATGATGCCTGGCTCAACAGATCTAACAGAAAATAGCAAGAAAAAAACAGGAGATTTCTCCGTGATACGAAGGTCAACAGGTTCGGGAGGTATATAAAGATTTTTTATCTTGGGGAACAAGCAGAACGGAAGAAAAACAGAATCCAGAAAGTACCCGAGGTGGGCACAACCCATCGGGGCGCGCCTGGCATGCCAAGCACTCCCTGGTGTATCGTGCCCACCAGGGTCACTTTCCTGGAAGTTTCTTATTTTCCTAATTTTTTAAATATTCCAAAACTAACAAAAAACATTTTTGGGGATTTTTTGGAGTCCGTTTACTTACCGTATCACGTACGTCCCTTTTTTCATGATTCTGGAGTGTTTCGGAAGGTTTCCTTTATGTCTTCTTCCGGTGTCAAAGTTTGGATGATATTGCTTTCAACATTGATGGGCGTACCTGAGATATAGTGTTTTATTCATTTCCCATTGACAACCTTCAGGTTAGTACCTTTGGCATTATTTATTTTGATAGCTCCGGATCGATAGACCTCCTCGATGACATAGGGTCCTTCCCATTTGGAGAGGAGTTTTCCTGCAAAGAATCTAAAATGAGAGTTGTACAAAAGAACATATTCTCCAACTTGGAACTCACGCTTTTGGACTCTTGTCATGCTATCTTTTAACTTTTTCTTTAAATAACTTTGCATTTTCATAAGCCTGGGTTTTCCATTCATCTAATGAGCTAATATCAAATAACCTCTTTTCACCAGCAAGTTTGAAATCATAATTGAGTTCTTTAATTCCCCAATGTGCTTTATGTTCTAACTCAAGAGGCAAATGACAAGCTTTTCCATAAACCATTTTATATGGAGACATACCCATAGGATTTTTATAAGTTGTTCTATAATCCCAATGTGCATCATCTAATTTCTTAGACCAATTCTTATGTGACCTATTGACAGTCTTTGGTAAGATTAGTTTTATTTCTCTATTGCTAAGTTCAACTTCACCAATAGACTGAGGATGATAAGGTGATGAAATTCTATGGTTAACATCATACTTAGCAAGCATTTTACCAAAAGCACCATGAATAAAGTGTGAACCACCATCAGTCATTAAATATCTAGAGACTCCAATCCTTGGGAAAGTAACTTCCTTAAGCATTTTAATAGAGGTGTTGTGATCAACACTACTGGTTGGAATAGCTTCTACCCACTTAGTAACATAATCAACAGCAACCAAAATATGTGTATACCCATTAGAGGAAGGAAAAGGTCCCATGAAATCAAATCCCCAAGCATCAAATGGTTCAACAGCAAGTGAATAATTCATAGGCATTTCTTGACGCTTACCGATATTACCTATTCTTTGACATTCATCGCAGGACGAGACAAAGTTACGGGCATCTTTGAAGAGAGTAGGCCAATAAAAACCAGATTGCAATACCTTATGAGCGCTTCTGTCTCCCGCGTGATGTCCTCCATAAGCTTCAGAGTGACATTTCCATAGGATTTGTTCATGTTCATGCTCAGGTACAGAACGTCTAATAATAACATCTACTCCTTCTTTATAAAGATCTGGGTCGTCCCAAAAGTAATGTCTTAAATCATAGAAGATTTTTTTTCTTTTGCTGGTATGTGAAGCTAGGTGGTATGTATTTAGCAACAATATAATTAGCATACTCAGCATACCAAGGTGTACTATTAGAAACATTTATTGTAGCTAATTGTTCATCAGGAAAGCTATCATTAATAGGTTGTGGGTCATCAAGAATATTTTCAAGCCTAGACAAGTTATCTGCTACGGGATTCTCTCCTCGTTTCCTATCAGTGATATGCAAATCAAATTCTTGTAGCAGAAGAATCCACCTAATGAGTCTAGGTTTAGCATCTTTATTTTCCATAAGATATTTTATAGCAGCATGATCGGTGTGAACAGTCACTTTGGAATCAACAATGTAAGATCTAAATTTATCACAAGCAAACACCACTGCTAAGAATTCTTTTTCGGTAGTAGCATAATTTCGTTGAGCACCGTCTATAGTTTTTCTAACATAATGAATAACATTAAGTTTCTAATCAACTCTTTGTCCTAGAACAGCACCACCAACATAATCACTAGCATCACACATAATCTCAAAAGGCAAGTTCCAATCAGGTGGTTGAATAACAGGTGCAGTAATTAAGGCTTTCTTTAGTGTTTCAAAGGCTTCTAAACAATCATCATTAAACACAAAGGGAATATCCTTTTGCAAAAGATTCGTAAGAGGCCTAGAAATTTTAGAAAAGTCTTTGATAAACCTCCTATAGAAACCAGCATGACCAAGGAAACTACGAATACCTTTGATATCTTTAGGACATGGCATTTTCTCAATTGCATCAACCTTGGCCTGGTCCACCTCAATGGCTCTTTCAGAAATTGTATGGCCCAAAACAATACCTTCGTTAACCATAAAGTGGCACTTCTCCCAATTCAAGACAAGATTTGTTTGTTCACATCTCTGCAAAACTCGATCAAGATTGCTTAAACAATCATCAAAAGACTTCCGAAAAGTCATCCATGAAAACATCAACAATCTTTTCATAAAAATCAGAGAATATAGCAGTCATACATCTTTGAAAGGTAGCAGGTGCATTACATAAACCAAAAGCCATGCGTCTATAAACATAAGTTCCAAAAGGACAAGTAAAAGTGGTCTTTTCTTGATCAGGTTGTGAAACAAGTATTTGTGAAAAAACAGAATATCCATCAAGAAAGCAAAAAATGTGTGTGCTTACATAATCTTTCTAACATTTGATCGATAAAAGGCAGAGGGTAATGATCTTTTCTAGTTTCTTTGTTTAATTTTCTATAATCAATTACCATCCTATAGCCTGTGACAATTATTTGTGGAATAAGCTCATTCTTATCATTAGGAACAACAGTAATACCTCCCTTCTTAGGGACACAATGAACAGGACTTACCCATCTACTATCAGGTATAGGATAGATTATACCTGCTTCCAGAAGTTTCAATATTTCCATTCTTACCACTTCTTTCATCTTCAGATTTAATCAACGTTGGTGATCAACAACGGGTTTAGCATCAGGTTCCATATTAATCTTGTGCTGACATAGAGTGGGACTAATGCCCTTAAGATCATCAAGAGTATATCCAATAGCAGCTCTGTGCTTCCTTAGAACTTTCAATAATCTTTCTTCTTCATGTTCTGAAAGGTTAGCACTAATAATAACAAGATATATCTCTTTCTCATCAAGATAAGCATATTTCAAAGTGTCTGCAATTGGTTTAATTCAAACACAGGATCACCTTTAGGTGGGGGAGGACCTCCTAGAGTTTCAATAGGAAAATTGTGTTTAAGCAGAGGTTGTTGTTCGAAAAATATTTTATCTATTTCATTTCTTTCACGCATATGCAAATCATTTTCATGGTCTAGCAAGTATTGTTCCAAAGGATCAGTAGTAGGTACAACAATAGAAGCAAGACCAATAATTTCATCCTTACTAGGCAAATCTTTCTTATGAGGTTGTCTACTAAACTTGGAAAAATTTAATTCATGAGATTCATCACCAAAGCTAAAACCGATAGTTTGTTTCTTACAATCTATTTTGGCATTGACGGTGTTCAAGAAAGGTCTACCAAAGATAATGGGACAAAAGTCATCTTGTGGGGAGCCAAGAACAAGAAAATCAGTAGGGTATTTTATTTTCCCACACAAGACTTCAACATCTCTAAGAATCCCAATTGGTGATATAGTATCTCTATTTGCAAGTTTAATAGTGACATCTATGTCATCTATTTCAGCAGGTGCTATTTCATTCTTAATTTCTTCATATAAGGAAAAAGGAATAGCACTCACACTAGCACCTAGGTCACATAACCCATGATAATAGTGATCTCATATCTTAATTGAGACAACAGGTGAGGGAGTCCTGGACTAGGGGGTGTCCGGACAGCCGGACTATCATCGTCCGCCGGACTCCAAGACTACGAAGATACAAGATTGAAGACTCCGTCCCGTGTCCGGATGGAGCTTTTCTTGGCGTGGAAGGCAAGCTTGGCAATACGGATATGTAGACCTCCTACCATTGTAACCGACTCTGTGTAACCCTAGCCCTCTCCGGTGTCTATATAAACCGGGGCTTTAGTCCGTAGGACATAACCTCCATTACAACAATCATACCATAGGCTAGCTTCTAGGGTTTAGCCTCCTTGATCTCGTGGTAGATCCACTCTTGTAACACACATCGTCAATATTAATCAAGCAGGACATAGGGTTTTACCTCCATCAAGAGGGCCCGAACCTGGGTAAAACATCGTGTCCCTTGTCTCCTGTTACCATCCGCCTAGATGCACAGTTCGGGATCCCCTACCCGAGATCCGCCGGTTTTGACACTGACATTGGTGCTTTCATTGAGAGTTCCTCTGTGTCGTCACTGATAGGCTCGATGGCTTCTTCAATCAACAACGCCGTCCAGGGTGAGACTCTTCTCCCCGGACAGATCTTTGTATTCGGCGGCTTCACGCTGCGGGCCAACTCACTTGGCCATCTGGAGCAGATCGAAAGCTACGCCCCTGGCCATCAGGTCAGGTTCGGAAGCCTAAACTTCACGGCCGACATCCGCGGGGACTTGATCTTCGACGGACTCGAGCCACAGCCGAGCGTGCCACGCTGTCACGATGGGCATGATTTAGCTCTGCCGCCGGACAGTGCATTGGTGGCCGCACACGAATCCGCTCCGGCCCTCAGTCCGTAGCCGATCGCCCAGATCGAGGACCGGTGGCTGGACACCGCCTCGGGGGCTGCACCTTCCACGGTGATGGAGCCGAACACTAACCTTGTCCCTTGTAAAGCTCATGACTCCGAGGTGCCGGACTCCCTGCCGGACTCCGAACCTCCTGCACCCCTGCCAATCGAATCTGATTGGGCGCCGATCATGGAGTTCACTGCCGCGGACATCTTCCAACACTCACCCTTTGGCGACATCCTAAATTCGCTAAAGCATCTCTCGCTATCCGGAGAGCCCTGGCCGGATTACGGCCAGGATGGTTGGGATGCGGATGACGAAGAAATTCAAAACCCACCCACCTCCCACTTTGTAGCCACTGTCGACGATCTAACCGACATGCTAGACTACGACTATGAAGATATCAACGGTATGGACGACGATGCCGGAGACGAACAGGAACCAGCGCCTACAGGGCACTGGAAGACCACCTCGTCATATGACATATACATGGTGGATACCCCAAAAGATGGGGACGGCGAAGAAGCAGCGGAGGCAGATTCCTTAAAGAAACAGCCCAAGCGCCGGCGTCAGCGGCGCCGCTCTAAATCCTGCCACAGCAAGAATGGAGATTCCGGCACAGGAGATAATAACACCCCAGACAGTGCCGAAGACAATCCCCTCCAGCAAGATTCAGCGCAGGAGGATGCAGAAGCAAGCCCTCGTGAGAGGGTGGCAGACGAAGAGGTCGAGGATGATAATTACATGCCTCCCTCCGGAGACGAAGCAAGCCTCGGCGATGACGAATTCGTCGTGCCCGAGCATCCCGTCGAACAAGAGCGTTTTAAACGCAGGCTTATCGCCACGGCAAATAGCCTAAAGAAAAAGCAGCAGCAGCTTCAAGCTGATCAAAACCTGCTAGCCGATCGATGGACCGAGGTCCTCGCGGCCGAAGAGTACGAACTCGAACGTCCCTCCAAGAGCTACCCAAGACGCAAGTTGCTCCCCCGATTAGAGGAAGAAGCATACATACCTTCATCACCAGCGCACAATACGGCCGACCGACCACCCCGTGGCCGGGACAGAGAGGCATCCAGGCCCTCCACCAAGACCGTACCCTGGCACCGCTCCAAAAGTGCGAAGCCAAGAGGGAACGCGCCGGACTTGCGAGATATATTGGAGGACAAAGCAAGGCAATCCAGATCCATCTACGGATCACGTGGGCGCCCCACGACCCACGACGAATACCGTCGCGCCGGATACAACCCCGGCCGGGCCGAACACAGTAGACAACACTCACTCGAGCTACGTCGTGATATTGCTCAATATAGAGGCGCCGCACACCCGCTATGCTTCACTGATGAAGTAATGGATCATCAAATCCCTGAAGGGTTTAAACCCATAAACATTGAATCCTACGATGGCACAACAGACCCCGCGGTTTGGATTGAAGATTATCTCCTTCACATCCATATGGCCCGCGGCGACGATCTCCACGCCATCAAATACCTCCCACTCAAGCTTAAAGGACCAGCTCGGCATTGGCTTAACAGCTTGCCCGCAGAGTCAATTGGGTGTTGGGAAGACCTGGAAGCCGCATTCCTCGACAACTTCTAGGGCACATATGTGCGACCACCAGACGCCGATGACCTAAGCCACATAATTCAGCAGCCAGACGAATCGGCCAGACAATTCTGGACACGGTTCTTAACAAAGAAAAACCAAATCGTCGACTGTTCGGATGCAGAGGCCCTCGCAGCCTTCAAACATAACATCCGCGACGAGTGGCTAGCCCGGCACCTAGGACAGGAAAAGCCGAAATCCATGGCAGCCCTCACATCATTAATGACCCGCTTTTGTGCGGGAGAGGATAGCTGGCTAGCTCGCAGCAACAACCTCAGCAAAAATTCTGGCAGTCCGGATACTAAGGACCACAATGGTAGGTCGCGTCGAAGCAAAAATAAACACCGTATTAACGGCGACGACAAGGAGGATATGGCAGTCAATGCCGGATTCCGAGGCTCTAAACCCGGTCAGCGGAAGAAGCCATTCAAAAGAACCACTCCGGGTCCGTCCAATTTGGACCGAATCCTCGACCGCTTATGCCAGATACATGGCACCCCCGAAAAGCCAGCTAATCACACCAACAGAGACTGTTGGGTATTCAAGCAGGCAGGCAAGTTAATTGCCGAAAACAATGACAAGGGAATGCACAGCGACGACGAGGAAGAGACCCGGCCGCCGAACAGTAGAGGACAGAAGGGTTTCCCCCCACAAGTGCGGGCGGTAAACATGATATACGCAACCCATATACCCAATAGGGAGCGGAAGCGTGCACTAAGGGACGTATATGCGATGGAGCCAGTAGCCCCTAAGTTCAATCCATGGTCCTCTTGCCCGATCACTTTCGATCGAAGAGACCATCCGACCAGTATCCACCATGGAGGATTCGCCGCATTGGTTTTAGACCCAATCGTCGATGGATTTCACCTCACGAGAGTCCTGATGGACGGCGGCAGTAGCCTGAACCTGCTTTATCAGGATACAGTGCACAAGATGGGCATAGACCCCTCAAGGATTAAACCTATAAAGACGACCTTCAAAGGCGTCATACCAGGTGTTGAGGCCAATTGTACAGGCTCAGTCACACTGGAAGTGGTCTTCGGATCCCCGGATAATTTCCGGAGAGAGGAGTTAATCTTCGACATAGTCCCATTCCGCAGCGGCTATCACGCTCTGCTCGGACGAACCGCGTTTGCAAAGTTCAACGCGGTGCCGCATTATGCATACCTCAAGCTCAAGATGCCAGGCCCTTGTGGAGTCATCACGGTCAACAGAAATACGGAACGCTCCCTCCGAACGGAGGAACATACAGCGGCTCTCGCGGCAGAAGTACAGAGCAGCCTTTTAAGGCAATTTTCGAGTCCGGCCGCTAAATGGACGGATATGGCCAAACGCGCCCGGAGCAACACCAACCAAGACCACCTGGCACGATCCGAGCACGCGTAGCAATGCGGCCCTGACCCCAACCCTCGCATGATCGCAAGAACAACCCTCCGCGTACATCGTTACGCTTTGGAGATTCCATGGGCATAGGGGAAGGGGCACGACCACAATAGACCCAGAGTGTGGCTCGACCACACCAGTGGCTCACAAGTGTGCCACTCTTTTTTTAATACTTTCCTTCTTTGTATACACAGGACTCCGCTAACCAGAGGCCCTGTCCGGCGGTGAACCTGCCGAACTCACGATGCTACAGCTGGGGAAGAAAGAAGGCTGCGATGAACACTCAGGTGGTCTCCATTACGAGCATTAAATTTGATTACATACACCAGTCCGCAGCCCACCCTGGAGGGGGACATGTTTATTAGTCCAATCCCTTGCATACCGCACTATTTGTATCCTTCCGCACTCATAGCAGAATACCTCGAATAAATAATGCAGCATTTTTTCCCGGTTATTGCATTACTTTACACATATGTTCATTAATGACATCTTGCACCCGTACATTTTGGTACGGCCGAATACACCAGGGGCTTATGTTCCCCGCATTATGGTGTGATAAGTCCGAACACTTTCATCAGTGCGGCACCCCGAACTTATAGCATTATATGAATCGGCTCCGAATCATGTCTTGGGTCAATAGTTGGGTTTGCCCGGCTCCCACGTTTTGGTGCCTTACGTTCCGTTCTGTCGGCTAAGGTGGCACTGGGAGAACCACTGCAATTGCGCCCCGGTTGAGCTGGGCGAGCGCCTCAGTGGAGAAAGCTAAAACTGACTGGCATGATAAGGCGAGAGACTGGTCGCTGTTCGAGAGGTCTTTTCGGGTCCCTAAAGACTCATGCCGCTTCGAGCGAAGTACCGGATAATGTCCGACGAAGGCGTGGATAGCGCCCCAAATTCGGTCTTCCGAATACTAGGGGATTCGCCAAAATTTAAAATTATAGAATTCTATGGCTAAGTGAGAGTGTTCAAGCATTATAAGTCCGGTTGCCTTGTTCGTTGTGTTGAGCGCCTCCCTCGATGGACCCAAAAATGGGAACAAGAGTGCTCAAGTTTATCCCGAACACCCCAGCACTCGCGGCTTGGGGGCTGAAGCCAACGACTTGCCATCTCTCAGATCTTATAAACGGCCGCACAGAAGGTAATATTTTAAATTAAACAAGTGTTGCTTAGCGCATATGAACAAAGTTTTCAGCGCACAGGATAATACATAGCGAGTTTACTCAAAAATTACATCTCTGGGGCACTCATCCGCAATATTGCGGGCACCCTTCAGGATAGTCTTATAGTACATTTCGGGCGAACGATACTCCTTGCCCGCTGGCGGCGGGTCAGTAAGAAGCTTCTCCGCATCCAGCCTACCCCAGTGCACCTTTGTGCGGGCAAGGGCCCGACGAGCACCTTCAATACAGGCAGAGCGCTTGATGACCTCCACCCAGGGGCACGCATCCACCAGCCACCGCACGAGGCCGAAATAGCTCCCTGGCATGGCCTGTCCAGGACACAGCCGGACTATAAGGCCCTTCATGGTCTCCTTAGCCGCCTTGTGGAGCTCGACCAGCTGCTTCAGCTGGTCGCTGGGGGCACCGGATGGCCGGCCTCAGCATACTGAGACCAGAAGACCTTCTCCATTGAGCTCCCCTCCTGGCCACGGTAAAATGCGGCGGCATCGGATACACTGCACGGCAGATCTGCAAACGCCCCTGGAGAGCTCCGAATTCGGGTAAGTATCAGATAATTTACATTAACATGCTTGCTTTGCATGAAAAATGCCTTACCCGCCGCTATCTTCTTCACATCTTCAACCTCCTGAAGGGCCTTACGGTCCTCGGCCTTGGCGGACTTGGCACTTTCGAGAGCCGAGGCGAGCTCGGACTCTCGAGTCTTTGAGTCGCGCTCCAAACT
This sequence comes from Triticum aestivum, assembly GCF_018294505.1. Taxonomy (NCBI): domain Eukaryota; kingdom Viridiplantae; phylum Streptophyta; class Magnoliopsida; order Poales; family Poaceae; genus Triticum; species Triticum aestivum. The sequence continues at coordinate 164,660,021 of NC_057798.1, read as the reverse complement.
CTCATGCTTCTCCATGAGAGCCTGGAGCTCTTGCCGCACTTCCGCCACCCGCGCCTCCTGCTTCTCTCGCTCTGCCCGTTCCGCGGCCGCATTGCGTTCGGCCGCGGACACAGCCTCCTTCAGGGTTGCCACCTCGTTAGTGGCCCTGCAGTACCCATGTTATCCTTGTCATTTTTATTGCAACCTAAATCCTTTTCTGTAAGGTAAATCTTTAAAGTGGTGTTACTCACCTTCTTTGTCCTCGAGCTGCTTCTTGGCACGGCCGAGCTCTTGCTCGGACCGCTCGAGATCCTGCTTCAATGCACCGACCTCCGCAGTCAGTGCGGCAGAGGTCAGCAGCGCAGCCTGCAAACCCATATTGACATATTTTTTAGCAACCCTGCGTATATCTTTTTAGATCCTCGGTCCGTCTTTTCTTTCCGAACGCCGAACTGAGCATCAGGGGCTACTGTCTATGCGGTATTACATTACATAATTTTAACTTCTTACCTCAAAGCCTGTTAGAAGGCTGCTGCAGGCTTCGGTCAACCCGCTCTTAGCAAGTTGAACCTTCTGAATCACCGCACTCATGATAGTGCGGTGTTCTTCCTCGATGGAAGCGCCTTTGAGCGCCTCCAACAAGTTATCCGGCGCCTCCGGTTGGACGGGGGCCGCCGGTGTCACGGTCTTGCCCTTCTTGTGAAGGGGCCGCCTGCCGGACTCTGAAACCACTTCAGGTTCCGGTGTAGAGTCCGGCGCAAAGTCCAGGAGGCTACCTTGCGGCGCCTCCGGAGCCTCCTCCCGATGGGTCCCTTCTCGGGATCCCACCTCGGCGTCCTCAGCGGCGCGAGGGTGGAGGCAGTCGGAACGGATTCCACATCCGACGCAGCCAACGACCCGCTCGACGAAGCAGGGAGATCATCGTCGGCCGGACTGCAGGCAGTATGCGGCATTAGAAGGACACTATGTGAGAAAAAGAAATTGTAGACCATTCAGGGATCCGGATACTTACGATCTCGCCGGAGGCCTGGCCCTTGAGGGCCATTCTTCGTCGCCAACGTTGGTGTTGGCGGAGCTGTCCGGGGAATAGTTCTTCCCCTCTTGGACCCTTCGGCCTCCCCTGTTGGGGAGGCCTTCCTCTTTCTCTCTCCCTCCTCTGGGAGAGAGTCTTCTTCCTCCTCATCTTCGGGGGAGGAATCCACCTCGGAGTCGTCGGACACCTGAAAACGGGAACTCTTTCGAGTACCCGTGGCCACCTTCTTGGCCTTCTTCTTCGGCACCACGTGCGGTGCCGGAACCAGCAGCCCCGCTAGACGGGCGTCCACGGGGTCTTCTGGCATGGGAGCCGGGCAGATGAGCTGCTCGGCCTTCTTCATCCATTCCTGTCAAACGAAAAGGGAGATTAAAACCCGCTTAGGGTCGAACTATTGACAACAAGTGTCCCGTAAAGGGGTAGAATCACTTACCTCATCAGCCGGACGCTGCGAGTGGAATCCGCGATCTTCCGTCGCGGATGCAGGGGCTTCGGCGCCCTTAAACAGCACCCTCCAGGCGCCTTCGTACGTTGTGTCGAAGAGCCCGCTCAGCGCCTGGTGCTGTTCCGGATTGAACTCCCACAGATTGAATGCCCGTTCTTGGCATGGGAGAATCCGGCGGACGAGCATGACTTGGACCACGTTAACTAGTCTGAGCTTCTTGTTCACCAGATTCTGGATACAGGCTTGGAGTCCCGTCAGCTCCTTCGAATTACCCCACAGCAAGCCCTTCTCTTTCCAGGAGGTGAGCTGCGTAGGGATGCCAGATCTGAACTCGGGGGCCGCCGCCCACGTAGGTTCGCGCGGCTCGGTGATATAGAACCACCCCGATTGCCACCCCTTGACGGATTCCACGAAGGCCCCTGCGAACCAAAGGACGTTGGGCATCTTGCCCAACATGGCGCATCCGCACTCCGCTTGAGTGCCCTTCACTACCTTCGGCTTGACGTTGAAGGTCTTGAGCCACAAGCCGAAGTGGGGCTGGATGCAGAGGAAGGCCCCTCACACGACGATAAACGCCGAGATGTTGAGGATGAAGTTCGCCGCCAGATCATGGAAATCCAGGCCATAGTAGAACATGAGCCCCCGGACAAAGGGGTGAAGTGGAAAGCCCAGTCCGCGGAGGAAGTGGGGGAGGAAAATGACCCTCTCATGGGGCCCTGGGGTGGGGATGAGCTGCCCCTCGTCGGGCAGCCGATGCGCGATGTTGCCGGAAAGGTATCCGGCGCTGCGCAGCTTGGTGATGTGCTCCTCCTTAACGGTGGAGGCCAACCATTTACCTCCCGCTCCGGACATGGTCGGAGAAGGTCGAGGCGAGATGCGCGAACTTGGGCGCTGGAGCTCGAGTGCGCGGAGATGGATAAGCAAAGGAGGAAGAAGGCGTAGGTGAAAAGGTGAATCCTTATCCCTTATATATAGGCGGACGAAGACTATGCGTCCCCACTAGCCCGGTAAAACTCGCTTATCTCCCAAGCGCCACCATCAATGGCGCGGTTGGGTTACCCACGTCCGTATTGATGAGAATCCCGGAATAAGGGAAACACGATCTCTGCTTCGACAAGACGTGCCAAGGAAACCGCTTCGCTAAACGCGCTGAGGTGGTATAATAAAAACGATTCAAGTAAAGGCTTGGTAGTGGTGTGACGTCATGCCACAAAATACGTCAGCAGATTGAACTTGTGTATATATTATTCTCTCTACGGTGGAACGTGGAATTTATTTTGCAGAGTCGGACACTATCCGGGTGTTCACAATCTTCTCTCGATTATTCAAAGGAGGAACCCGCCTTGCAATGCCGAACATTATGCGCGCCGGACTCATCGTCATTGAAGCCAGGTTCAGGGGCTACTGAGGGAGTCCTGGACTAGGGGGTGTCCGGACAGCCGGACTATCATCGTCCACCAGACTCCAAGACTACAAAGATACAAGATTGACGACTCTGTCCCGTGTCCGGATGGAGCTTTCCTTGGCGTGGAAGGCAAGCTTGGCAATACGGATATGTAGATCTCCTACCATTGTAACCGACTCTGTGTAACCCTAGCCCTCTCCGGTGTCTATATAAACCGGAGGGCTTTAGTCCGTAGGACATAACCTCCATTACAACAATCATACCATAGGCTAGCTTCTAGGGTTTAGCCTCCTTGATCTCGTGGTAGATCCACTCTTGTAACACACATCATCAATATTAATCAAGCAGGATGTAGGGTTTTACCTCCATCAAGAGGGCCCGAACCTGGGTAAAACATCGTGTCCCTTGTCTCCTGTTACCATCCGCATAGACGCACAGTTCGGGACCCCCTACCCGAGATCCGCCGGTTTTGAGACCGACAATAGGCATGCCAACAACTGGTTTATGTTTATCTTTTTCTTCAGGTTTGGCAATTCTAGAAGCTTCATCACAGAAGTAAATAACATGCCCATCAATTTATCGACCGAGAGATCTTTAATCATAGCAACACTAGTTTCAAATCTGATTTGTTCAGATGGTTTCGGTGTTCTAACATAGCTTTTGTTAACCATAGTTTAAGCTTTAGCCTGTTCCTTCATCCTAACAGGGAAAGGTGGTTTTTCAATATAAGCAGTGGGAACAACTGGATCAACATTGTAAATGATAGTTTCTTCTTTAGCTTTTACCGGTTCTTTAACTTCTTCTTTAATTGGTGGGTGTTATTTGAACCACTACTCCTTAGGGAGATCAACATGAGTAGCAAAAGATTCACAAAAGGAAGCTATTATCTCAGAGTCAAGTCCATATTTAGTGCTAAACTTTTGAAAAGCATCCGTATTCATAAAAGATTTAACACAATCAAACTTAGGTTCAATACCTGACTCTTTACCTTCATCGAGTTCCCAATCTTCAGAGTTGTGTTTAATTCTTTCTAAAAGATTCCACCAGAATTTAATAGTCTTCTTCATAAAAGAACCAGTACAAGAAGTATCGAGCATGGATTGATCATTACGAGAAAGTCGAGCATAAAAATTCTGAATAATAATTTATCTAGAGAGCTCATGATTGGGGCATGAATATAACATTGACTTAAGACTCCCCCAAGCTAGAGCGATACTTTCTCCTTCACGAGGCCAACAATTATATATATAATTTGGTCATGATGAACTAGATGCATAGGATATATGTTTTGATGAAATTCCAATTTCTACCGATTCCAGTTCCAAGATCCAATATCATCGCATAGCCTATACCATTTCAATGCTTTTCCCTTCAAAGATAAAGGGAAAACCTTCTTCTTAGCTTCATCTTTGGGCAAACCTACAAGCTTAAACAATCCACAGATTTCATCCACATATCAAGTGCATATCAGGATGTTCGGTTCCATCTCCTGAAGGATTAGCTAGCAGTTGTTCTAACATACCCAAAGGAATTTCATATTCAATATTTTCAGTAGGTGTAGTAGGTTGAGGGGCAACTATTTGTGATTCTGGTCAAGGTGAAGATACCCCGAACAAACCCCTCAAAGGATTGTTTTCCATAGTAGCAAGGGACAATAAATTTCAGCACGTAGTAATAATGTTTCCTTACCAAGAGCGCTTCACTCCCCAGCAACAGTGCCAGAAAATAGCCTTGATGACCCACAAGTATATGGGGTCAATTGTATCCTTTTTGATAAGTAAGAGTGTCGAACCCAATGAGGAGCAAAAGGAAATGACAAGTGGTTTTCAGCAAGGTAATGTCTGCAAGTCCTGAAATTGTAAGTAGCGGAGTAGTTTGGTAACAAGATAATTTGTAACGAGCAAGTAATGATAGTAGTAACAAAAGTGCAGCAAGTTATCCCAATCCTTTTTAGGCAAAGGACTGGCCAAAACGGTCTCTTATGATAAGCAAAGTGTTCTTGATGGTACACGGGAATTTCATCTAGTCACTTTCATCATGTTGGCTTAATTCGTGTTCGCTACTTTGATAATTTGATATGTGGGTGGACCGGTGCTTAGGTGTTGTTGTTACTTGAAAAAAACTCCTACTTATGGTTAACCCTCTCACAAGCATCCGCAACTACGAGAAAAGTATTAGGAATAAATTCTAACCATGGCATTAAACTTTTGGATCCAATCGGTCCCTTACGGAATAGCGCATAAACTGGGGTTTAAGCATCTGTCACTCTCGCAACCCACCATCTACTAACTACTCCACAATGCATTCACTTAGGCCCAAATATGGTTAAGTGTCATGTAGTCGACGTTCCCATGACACCACTAAGGGAATCACAACATACATATCATCAAAATATTGAACACATATCAAGTTCACATGATTACTTGCAACAAGATTTCTCCCGTGACCTCAAGAACGAAAGTAACTACTCACAAATGATAATCATGCTCAAGATAAGAGGGGTATTAAATAGCATAATGGATCTGAACATATAATCTTCCACCAAATAAACCATATAGTAATCAACTACAAGATGTAATCAACACTACTAGTCACCCACAAGCACCAATCTATAGTTTCGGTACAAGGATTGAACACAAGAGATGAACTAGGGTTTGAGAGGAGTTGGTGTTGTTGAAGATGTTGATGAGGATAGCCCTCCCCAAGATGGGAGAGTTGTTGGTGATGATGATGACGATGATTTCCCCCTCCGGGAGGGAAGTTCCCCCGGCGGAATTGCTCCGCCGGAGGGCAAAAGTGCTCCTACCCAAGTTCCGCCTCGAGGCAGTGGCGCTTCTTCCCGAAAGTCCTCTCCTTATTTTTTCTAGGTAAAAATGACTTATATACCAGAAGAGGGGCACCGGAGGTGGGCCGAGGAGGGCAGCAACCATTAGGGCGCGTCTGGGCCTCCTGGCGTGCCCAGGTGGGTGTAGCCCACCTAGTGGCCCCCCTCTGGTACTTATTTTCTCCAATATTCATTAAATATTCCATAAAAAATCCTCGGTAAATTTCAACTCATTTGGAGTTGTGCAGAATAGGTAGCTTGACGTAGCTTTTTCAGGTCCAGATTTCCAGCTGCCAGAATTCTCCCCCTTTGTGCATACCTTGCATATTATGAGAGAAGGCATTAGAATTACTCCAAAAAGCATTATTATACAATAAAACAACATAAATAACAGTAGGAAAACATGATTCAAAATGGACGTATCAGAGATGCATAACAACGAGAGGGGGAGAGCATCTTCATATCCTTGAAGATCGCTAAGCGAAAGTGTTTATCAACGCGGTTGATGTGGTCGTACACCTTCACGATCCGTCCCGATCAAGTACCGAACATATGGAACCTCTGCGTTTAGCACACGTTCAACTCGATGACGTCCTCGCCTTCTTGATCCAGCAAGAGGGCCGAAGTAGTGATGAGCTCCGGCAGCACAACGGCGTGGTGACGATGGTGATGAAGAACAATCTCCGCAGGGCTTGGCCAAGCACAACGGAAACGAGACGGAGGATAAACTAGAGGGGCAGGGTTGCCAGCACATGGCTTGGTGAATCTTGATGTGTTCTGGGTGCTAGCCCTGCCCCTCTATTTATATGTTGATCCCTAGGGTCGTAACTTGGAGAAAGAGCCTCTTCAAAGTCGGTTTAGCCCGCAAGGCAAGACTCCTTCTCGGACTCCAGGACCAAATGCGAGGGTCCTTGGCATCTGGCCCTAGATGCGAGGATCCCTGGCGTCTGGCCCCCTGGCCTTCGCAAAACTTCCTTTTGTGCATTCCAAAAGCCTCGTGGGCTTCACCCCTTGGCCCAAATAAAGTGTTCTCGTACCCGAACATTTTGTGTAACATCTGAAACCCCTTTCGGTGAATTCCAGAACCCTTCCGGAGACTAAACACTATTATCCCATATATCACTCTTTACCTCCGGACTATTCTGGAGTTCCTCGTCATGTCTGTGATCTCATCTGGGACTCCGAACAACATTCGGTCACCAACAGACATAACTCATAAAATACTATATCGTCAATGAATGTTAAGCGTGCAGACCCTACAGGTTCGAGAATGATGTAGACATGACCGAGACGCTTCTCCGGTCAATAACCAATAGTGGTACCTGGATGCCCATATTGGTTCCTACATATTCCACAAAGATCTTTATCGGTCGAACCTTTATGACAACATACGTAGTTTCCTTTGTCTGTCGGTGTGTTACTTACCCAAGAATCGATCGTCGGTATCTCCATACCTAGTTCAATCTCATTACCGGCAAGTCTCTTTACTCGTTTCATAATACGTCATCCCATAAATAACTCCTTAGTCACTTTGCTTGCAAGCTTCTTGTGATGCTGTATTACCGAGAGGGCCCAGAGATACCTCTCCATCATAGGGAGTGACAAATCCCAGTCTCCATCCATGCCAACTCAACAGACTCCTTCGAAGATACCTGTAGAGCACCTTTATGATCACTTACTTTGTGACATTTGATGGCACACAAGGCAGTCCTCCGGAGTTCGAGAGTTGCACGATCTCATGGTCGAAGAAACATGTATTTGACATTAAGAAAGCAGTAGCAATAAACTAAATGATCATATGCTATGCTATCGATTGGGTCTTGTCCATCACATCATTCTCCTAATGATGTGATCCCATTATCAAATGACAACTCATGTGTATGGTTAGGAAGCCTTAACCATCTTTTGATCAACGAGCTAGTCTAGTAGATGCTCACTAGGGATACGGTATTTGTTTATGTATCCACACATATATTTAAGTTTCCGTTTAATACAATTCTAGCATGAATAATAAACCTTCATCATGAATAAGGAAATATAATAATAACAACTTTATTATTGCCTCTAGGGCATATTTCCATCACCGTCTCCGGCGGATCTCGGTGATCTAGGACCGGATCTGGCCATGGTGTTGCGCGGGAGTGCTACTCCTTGACCGCTGGCGTCTTCAGTGGCTCCAGCTGGGTGGTGCATTGGTTGTACCTCCTCTATCAGCCCGCTTGCTGCCTGCCTCTCCAGATCCACTGCATCGACAACCAAGCACGCGTGAGCTGCGCTGCCTCCTCCAGGTCGGATCTACCATGTGTAGTGTATGATCTGGCCGTCTTTGCCCCTACACTCCATTTTGTGATCTCCCACCACACCCCTCACCAGCTTCTTGATTCTCCATCACTCTATGCATGCCTCTCCTTTGACTCCTATGGATGGTGGCTCATCGGTCGTAGATTTGCATTGCTTCGACTGTTGGAGCTGCTCCGACGATGTTGGCATCGATCTGGTACTAGCACTGTGAGAAATCCTGCTGACCCATGCGTCAGTTGACCATGGCAATGCCAATTCAGTGTCGCTTTTCTTCCTGGGGGCATGGTCTTTTAGCCGTACCTGCTTGGTTTGGGCTCTGGACGAAAGTCCATTGACAATGTCGTCCACGGACGTGGTTCTCCTTCCTGGAGGTGTCACTGTGAGCCCTTTGCTACCATCCATTTTCCCCTGTCCCCTGTTTGTTGCGCTGTCTCTAGTAATGTTTGCTAAAGACCCTCTCATGGTTGTCATTTTGTTTGCGGCGAGCTTCGTGCTCTTGGTGTTGTCCCAACTCATCATTGCTCAATGATGGCGCAAGATTCCTCACAAGCTTGCTAATCATTCCGATTTCCTATGGCGGAGGCCCGGTCAAGGTTCGTGTCCGGGATGACACTCATTGATTGTGGATGCTCCTTAATTGTGTTGTGGGGGTTGGTATGCTCGTCGATGCATTTGGCTGTTTGTAAAGTCTTGGTATTGTGAGCTCTCAGAACACTCCTCATCTACTTGCCTCTCTGGTGGTGATAGTATTTTGTCGGCTTGGTAGGTCATGCCTTGTACTGGGTTCCCATCTCATCTTCCTTTTCCTGGTTACTTGTATGGTTTTCGGCTTGATTTCCATAACGGGTCAGTTTGTTAAGGTTTTCGATCTGGTTTTCCCTATAAACCGGATCAATCCTCTAGCATGTTGGCCACTTTGAGTAATATATTCAGGTGCGGACCCCCCTGGCGATTCTAAAAAAACGACTATAGGTCTATAATAATTATATTCTTATTTGCTATTTTTTGAAGGTTGGGCTATGCACCAAGACCAAGAGGATCAGATCTAATGGTGGAGACAATACAAAGTTGGATGTATATTTGATGAAAACTCCGTCAATTCTCAATCTATCATTTCTGTTGATGCAACTTGTAATGTGGAATATATGCTTGTAAAGAGTTACATGTGTTCTTTACTTCTATGATGTGAAACTTAGATGCTATATATTCGTACTTCTGTGATGTGGCCAAGGGCCATAATAAATTGGACCAGACTTTTATATTAACTACAAAAGGGGAAAAGTTTTAAAAAAGGCAAAAATATGGCCATGACCCAATATATAACAGAATGGTCGAGCCAAAATATTTTGATACAAACATGGCAATGGGTCGTATTATTGGGATCAATGTTTAAAATATTGTTTGATTCACCGATTTATCATCCAACTTATCACTTATCGGTGGTTGATCGCCAAGATTATATTTTATCTTTGTTATTTATCATTCGGGCCGATTTGTTGTACGACAAGCGATTAATCGGGTCATTCCCCTATGGTTATAAACCCCCAAAAGGGCATCCCCTTCATTAGACTGCCGCACATCACACTTCGTCCCCATTCGACAGGCCATGTCTTATAGCGTTGTCCTATTTTATTTGTCATTGACTCATTGTTTCACACGTAATATGTAGTTTTGTATTGATATACTATTTTCCTATTTAAATGCTTACAACACATGGATGGGTGTTTCCATTTTTACCTTATTATTGTTTGGAACTTGGGAATTACAAGCAGAAACTAACTGATTAATAGCCGAGCGATAAAATCAATTAATGGGTTGATTTCCAATTAATCTCTAATCCTCGGTCGACCAAAATGCTAACGATAAGCGATATCCTAAACAATTGTTGGATGCAATGTCGGATCCCCGTTGGAGTCATGCCATGTGGATTTGTGATGGTTTGTACAATCACAAAGGCATGGGCTAGGCCCGGGTTCGACGAGCCTCAGGTTGATCTGTGGCGGACATGTAATGTCACATGTGCCTGGATCCGTGCCGGTTCTCATAGATGTGTCATGTAGGTTAACCTACACCAAGGAATACATGCCAGATTTTAAATACATCACACATGTAGTTATGTGATACTCCCTCCGTTCCAGAATATGAGATCCATCAATTTTCGTGCAAGCCAAAAGATTGTATTTTGATCAAGATTATAGGAGAAAATATCAACATCTGCAATAACTAATATATAAAAGTATGAAAATACTTTTCATGATAGATCAAACGATATAAACTTGGTATTGTAGATATTGATATTATTTTTCTAGAAACTTGAGCAAATATACACACATTTGACTTTAAAAAAGAGTAATAGGCCTTATATTTGAAACACAGGGAGTATTTTCTTAGTGATTTGTGACAGAATAGGAACATCAGGTTCATAAGAATTCTTGTAGTTCCATATAAATCAAGTGGACAAATATTTATGTTCGGTACCTTCACTCCTGCTTGGAGAAAATACATAAGAAATAGAGCTATCTACTTCGATCTAGTGCACTATTTATACTAGAATTAGGGGGGAGAAATTGAGTAGAGGGGGAGAGAGAGAGTGCAACATATGTTCTTGATTAGTTCAGTGGAAATGAATTAACATATATACACATGGACCCAACAACGTAGATGATTACCCTCATATTCTATAATAATCAAGCATATAAAAGCACATATGCTAGTGCATGTCTTTGTCAACTTTATACGCACGCAAACAAGAATGCAACTTCTAGACATCGGAATATTTCGCTAGAACTTCATCTAGCATAAATTCATAGTCACGAGTTCTAAACATAAAACATCAAACTGTAATAATGTAAGGTGAAGAGGATGGAGCGCTCATCCACACAAATTTTAGTTCATAATCGTTATTTGGTTGATCATATGCATGCATAGTCTAAATTTAGCATATTGCCCTACAATTGATGGATAAATAGTGCATTTGTCACTTGTATTCGATATAGTGTTTACTTACGTTTGCCATATGTGTGTGCTATCCAAAAGAATGCCCAAACAGACAATCATCTCAAATGGTGAAAGGATTGTAACCTATGAAATGGATGGAAGTCGTATGGCCCCTACATGGTTTGCTCTAAGAGCATGTTGTCTTCCTCCCTAATGGTAAAGTTCATAAACAATAATTTCTTCAAGACATTTCATAGGTTACAATCCTCGGAGATTACAAGATCATTCATCCATCTAGATTGGGCATTTCTTTGGGTAGCACTCGCATATGGCATCTTTAAGTATTTTGTGGTGATTGTGGCATTGGCCAGCACCCTACCATTCATGTTAGACGTGCCTTCTTGCAAATTTTTATTGGCGCAAAACATGTTGCTTCAGTGGTGCCCAATTAGCTCACATATAACACATGCATACATCAAGGTGAAAGAGTTCAAGGAGCACAAAAGCCACTTGGAACAAACAGGTTATTAGCATTAATTGTTAGGTAGCTCTATCAATTATATCATCAATTACAGGGTCCCTATATTCTACATCAAGCAACTCCCGAGAATACCACACATTAATAGGAGTAAAAAATATATCGGCAACCATCCAAGGCAAGATTATAAGGATCACATGCGAATAAAACTTCATCATATAAAGATGTGGAATATGTAGTGTAATCTGTAGCTCAATCCGACTATATTGCTATCAAATTATGTATTTAATACCATATCACTTTTCGTTGATACAAGACACTTTTGAATTTTCTATTTTGGGCCTATGTTGGATGTGGACGAGAAATCGTGTAGAAATGAGAGGTGGGCTTACTATCCATGATGGCTTGTGCCACCTCGGGGGCTAAACTTCCGGACATTTTCCATGCGGAGAATGTTGGTTTGGGAGCCAAAAATCCAGGCCAACAGTTGGCAGCTCCAAGACTTGCGAGATTTTAGCCTTGCCCCCAAACTAAGCATGTTTGTATTGACGTGGTAGCCAAAGCACAAGAGCCATTTTTGTAACATGGCTCTACCTTGCGCTCGTGGAGAGGTAAGATGTGAGAATTCCTCACAATTCAAAGGAAATAAAGTAACATGGAACCTACAATATTATTTTTGAGTTCTTTGTGAAGATTTTTCTCACAAAAAATATATCTTGTGTTGGCAATTTTACATAGTTGGCCGCATGTTGTTCTGGTGGCACTAACCGATGGCAAATAAGTGTGGAAGTGGTGTCTTTCCAAAGCTAACCTAATGCAACATATATAATCTATGTCCTATAGGTGCACCCACAAGCATAAAGCATGATAAAAAATCCAGGAGGTTTTGATGGAGGTACATTAACAATGAAAGAAAATGAACCATATATGCTAGAAATGCAAGTGGTGGTGGTTTTTTGCATGTCGACTAGGCTAGAATTTCAATCTGACTGATACACACGATTCGTAGATGAACTTACATATGTCTTTGAGATCATGTGATGGTTATTGTGTGTCACAACCTACTTCTTTTATTTGGCTCTTTCATTTGCAAGATTCAAATCTCGGCGGAGCAGCACAAGGCGTGGAGTAGTGGCATCGATGCGACATGTGGCTGCTAATACTATGATGGAGAATATTGTAGGTTCACGAAACATCAGGAGCAGTGGATAGAATCAAATTAGTTGAAAGATTAGCCAAAACATTATGGAGAAACTCTTGTGTCTAGTGTACTAACATGAGGTGGATCAAGAAGATTAGCTTTAGGCATATGAGCATGGTGTAGGTAAGTACGGATATGAGACTACAATGACAAAGGTACACACATATAATCCTTTTGAATGAGCAGTTAGCACAAGGCCCGCTAAGATAGAGATGATGAGGGGAGGGGTATACAATGGCGACCATAGGTGTGGGCGATGTCACGCTGAGGCCAATATGCTTCACTGATGCTGCAAGAATCCGACAGGGCCATGCAGTGCGGTGTTGTGGAGAGTGGGGGCATCTCGGACAAGGGACGAATCGCTAGCACCATGGCAGTGAATATGGAGGAAGGCGTTGCACAAGTTGATGGAGACGAGGGGGGTACGACCAATCGGATCCAACGGTACATGGGTTCCAATTGGATGGCTCGCTTGGTGACCGATCTCGCGCTTGGATCGGCCAATCTACACGGAGCAGCATCCTACAATTTAGGATTTGATAATATCTTGGTAGAGCAAATTTACAACGTTCATGGGAGGCTTCCATTTTGTGAAAAAATAAAGGAAAAGAGAGACTAAAATAGAAGAAAATCATGAATTTTAATCCACTTATAGTTCATTAGAAGATTATTACAGAAGTAACTCATCACTTGGAAGTAATTTTTTGGGTTTTGATTATGTTTGCTCACGGTATGTTGTTATCCACTAAAACATTAGCAGGGCGGTCAAGCTTTTTAAACTTATGGCATTATTTAATCGAAGGAAATTAATAACAAGAATATATAAACTATCTATAGCACATGAGCTCAAAAGGTTAGAGAAACATCACCATGGGCCATCTTCAACGCATATCAAAATCAACAAGGGTGACCGCGCCTCCAAATCTCGCGGCTATGAAGATGGCTAAATGGAAGGAACGTCACACCATCAGATCCAACAAAAACAACCTCCTCCTCGGCAAGCACCAGCGAGCTACCCACCATTCCTGAAATATGAACACCTCAAGCAATTTAAAATGAGCATCAAATGAGTATATTCTAAATAAAGATCCAAGCAAGTAAGGAAAGGAGGCAAGTCCTGGTGGAGCAGCAATGATGATAGATGGGAAGCACACCTAGGACTCAATGACGATAAATAAGGTGGCTAAGAATCAAGAAACCCAGAGTAAGGTTGAAGATAAAAAACAATGCAAGAAAATTTACATTCAAAAACACCAGGTGTGACTATAGGAACTTGAAAACTATGTAGGCCTCCTTTGGTTCATAGGATAGAACTATCATAGGAATAGAAAAGTATGAGGAAATGAGGTGACATGTATCTCAATTCCTACAGAAAAAGAGAGGTCATTTTGTTTTGTCAGATAGGGATTATTCCAATAGGTCAGAGCTAAAATATCCTTTGAAATGTAAAGGATATGGCCCAACCCTATATAGGAATATGGTTCCATTCCTATAAACCAAGGGGCTCTAAAGGAAATTTTTCTATAAGAATCTTATCCTATAGAATTCCTACAATCCAAAGGAGGCCTTCGATGAATAACTACGAAGTAGAAAGCACTACAATGACCACGAATAGCTACCAACTACTTTATGTTGAATGCTACCATCACAATGGCAAGAGGTGCAAGTGCGCGACCAACCTATTCACTGAATTTTTCAGTAAAAGTGCAAGTAATATTCTTTTTCTGGTTATGTTTGCTCACACTATGTTCCTATCCACTGATCAAACTTAGTAGGGTAGAGAATCTTTTAAAAATGGTGGCAATCTTTAAGCAAAGGAAATAAATATTAATAATATATATGCTATCCAAAGCACATTAGCTCATTAGAAGGTTAGAGAAACAATATATCACCATAGGTCATCTTCAACAAATTCCCAAATCAACAAGGTGTGATCGTGTCTCCAAATGCCGCGGTTGTGAAGATGGTGAAAATGGAAGGAATTTCACACCATCAAAGCCACCAATAGCAACCTCCTCCTCGACAAGCCCCAGCAAGCTCCCCGCCATGCTTGAAAATGAACACCACAAGCAACTGAAACTGAGTCAAATGAGCGGATTATAAAGGAAGTGTCATGCGACTAGGAAAAGGAGGCAAATCATGGCAGAGCAGCAAAGAGGATGGACGGTACCGGAAGCACACCTAGGCCTCAATGACAAAAATGAAGGTGGCCAAGAACAAAGAAATCCAAAGTAAGGTTGAAGATAAAAAAATTGCAAGAAAATTTACATTCTAAAATACCAAGTATAACTATAAAAACTTTATCATGTTTAGATGGATAACTGTTGCAACTACTAGGACTAACTACTAACTAGTGAAGCATCACACAGTGCCCAGAGGTGCAAGTGCGCAACCAACCTACTGGTTTGAGCCATGCCACTGCATCATGTGCTCACCATTGCCTTATACAAGAACAACACCACAGATGCTAGTGTCTGTTGGCCGAGATTCATTTTACAGCTCCAAAAGAGGCTTGCACTACCAATTCTGGCATTTGAACCATATTTGTAATATGTGCATATCTTTCCATAATGCAGTTCATATTTCTGGATATCTTTTTTACACACTCAACTGGTGCGGTATATGATATGTCCATGATAACATGTTTCACTAGTATACTGATGTACTATTGCGGAAGCTAGCATGTCCTTCAAGATCCTAGCACATATATTCGTGCAGAAGGGGGCATAGAAATAAGTGGATGTCGATCCATTGTTTTTTGTCTTCCACTATGAAAGCTTCTCTCAATCCCTTCCTAGGCCTTTCTTTCATGTGCACATGCTTAGCTGGTTGACCGTCCACATTAAGGTTCTGATTGCTTACAAGTTGACTGCAAGGTGCTCTTTGGGGAGTAGAAACTATTCTCTTTTCTATTGAATTTAATTTCTTTCCTTTCCACAGTTAGTATTGAAATACAAAGTGTTTGTTAATTGAGGAGTGTTGTGCAGTTCATTTCTTCCTCCACTTCATAAGGAAATAAAATACGTTAATATTTTCACACATTTCTTATCGTCCTACGGCATATGGCCATAGCGGTAAACACTGCCAACCATATGTTCATACCTTGGTAACTATGCGAGGGTAATACATAGCAAATATGTTGTTCAGGTTGTGAAAGGATCGAGAAGAGGGGTCTAGAGGGGGGTGATTAGACCCTTCACAAGTAAAAGTGGTAGTTTTTTAGTTCTTCAAGTTATGGTGGAGTTTTAGCACAAGTTTAAGCATTCACAATACATTTCAAGCAAGCATGACAAGAGTATATGCAGCGGAAAGAGTAAAGCATGCTAATTGCAAGAAAGTAAAGGGATGGGATTGGAGTGTGCAAATGCAATGAAGACACGGAGATTTTTGGCGTGGTTCCGATAGGTGGTGCTATCGTACATCCATGTTGATGGAGACTTCAACCCACGAAGGGTAATGGTTGCGCGAGTCCACGGAGGGCTCGACCCATGAAGGGTCCATGAAGAAGCAACCTTGTCTATCCCACCATGGCCATCGCCCACGAAAGACTTGCCTCACTCGGGTCGATCTTCACGAAGTAGGCGATCTCCTTGCCCTTACAAACTTCTTGGTTCAACTCCACAACTTGATGGAGGCTGCCAAGCGACACCTAACCAATCTAGGATACACCACTCTCCAAAAGGTAATAGATGTTGTGTTGATGATGAACTCCTTGCTCTTGTGCTTCAAATGATAGTCTCCCCAACACTCAACTCTCTCACACAGATTTGGATATGGTGGAAAGATGATTTGAGTGGAAAGCAATTTGGGGAAGGCTAGAAATCAAGATTCTTGTTGTAGGATTGGTATATCTTGATGTCAACACATGAGTAGGTGGTTCTCTCTCAGAAAATGTCTGTTGAAAGTGTAGGCACATTCTGATGGCTCTCTCACAAATGGAGATGGGGGTGGAGGGGTATATATAGCCTCCACACAAGATCCAATCATTACATACATTTGACCCAACTCGGTCAGACCGAATAGATGAACTCGGTGAGACTGATTTAGTTCAAAATGTGAACGTTAGGAATCTTGGTGGGACCGACTGGAACAATTCGGTGTGACCGATGTGCTAGGGCTTAGGGCAAACATCAACTCGGTGGCGCCGATTGCATCAACTCGGTGAGACTGAAGTGAAGCAATAAGGCAACAGAGAAGATGTCAATCAAACTCGGTGGGACCGATTGCACATTTCGGTGAGATCGAAATAACTACAATAGGCAACAGAGAGGTTGCAAGGCCATCTCAGTGAGACCGAGATCCGTATCGGTGTGATCGTACTGTTAGGGTTTCTGGCAGTGGCTATGTCATATGAACTCGGTGGCGCCGGGTAGATAGAATCGGTGGGGCCGAGTTTGACTTTAGGTTTTGGACATATTTGGAATGAGAAACTGGTTGAGAGCTTTGGAGCAATATCACTAAGCATTTGAGCAAGCAACCCATTAAGCAACACCTCATCCCCTTTTAATAGTATTGGCTTTTCTTTGGACTCAATGTGATCTTGGATCCCTAAAAGTAAAATGAAGAGTCTTGAGCTTTTGCCAATATGTGTCCTAAGCATTTTGAGGGCCACATTCCTAGTCCATGCCATGCCATTGTTGAACTTGTCTGAATACACTAGATAAAAGCATTAGTCCAACAAGAGACATGTTGACATTACTTACCAAAATTACCCAGTGAGCACTTGTGCTTTCAGATTGAAAAGGCAGTGTTGTCGTCAAAGTGTTGAAAAGGCAGTGCATCTGCGGTGGGGAAAGATAGGAATGCATCGCGCGGGCGCGTGACCGGCCTGCATCTCCCTAGTCCTCATCTTCGGTCATTGTAAGCCTCTCCCCGTCTCTTGCGCCAACGGTCGGCGTTCCAGTGCTCACTTTTTTCTTTCAGAGGAGAGTGAAGAGGCAGTAGTGTATATTGTCTGATCAGACATCTCTACCCTAGGCCCATTAGATGCAACCCCCAATAGCCAAAGCGTGAAAAAACCCATCACTTAGGCTCATGCAACCCAACATTGGGCGTGCAATAAACGGATGTTTAGTTCCTTGTAGATCCACGCAGGAAAACCCATATGTTGTATGGTTTCTCAAACGAGAGTGCTTTTTTGCAGCAACTACTCTCAAGTATTCCGCATTGCTGTCGGAATTGATTATAATATATTATTTTAATAAACTTTTGTTGCCTGGATTTTAATTACGAGAATGAAGGCTAAAAATACATATGATTTGTTGTATTTGTTAATTATATAGTTTCAAAATCTCGTGCATGCATTTGTTGTTTCTCTCCCTATATTTCTCATGCATGTTGAGAGAAACAAAAATAGTAGGGTCGATAAAGTGGGTTATATGCATGTTGAGTACAAATAGCATTTCTCGTATGCATCTTCAGAAAATAAAAGTAGTGAAGTTGATGAAATGACATGTGTCTGTTTTTTTTAAACACAGTAGAGACGCATGTATATGTGTATGTCGATATAAATAAAAGTAATTCAACAGATACCGTGTCCCACATGCGACGTACGGCCGACAACGACAATATGTTTCCCACATACAGGTTAGTTGATTGATTAAAGCCCGTATGCTCTCTTGTTAATTACCGCCTCCTGACTCTTACACTTAGCTGTCACATTACAGCCCCCGATCAGATCCGACAGACATAGTACTGAATCCGAGCGTGGTGCCAGCAAAACCGGTCGATCAAGCCTGCGACGAGCTACTAATCACGGCCTAAACAAACCACGCTCCCACAGTGACAAAAATAAACCTGTACTCACGAGCGAAGCCTGCATGCATGTGAAGCCGTCAGGTTTTGCCTGCGTGGACGTACATACCAGCTGTATTGCTGTACGACCGACCGAGCACAGTCGGGGGCTCGCATTTTAAAGCTCCATCGGACCAACTTGGACTTAAGTACGTACGGACGGCGCTCGTAAACCGCGAACTCCTTGTGAATATCCGGATCCGCTGCGACACTGCCACGACATGTACACGCACGGCGCAGTTAGCCCGACAATGGATCCGGATCGGTGTACGGGCGTGCCTCCATTGAAAATGGGCGCATGTTGGGCATTATTCTAGGAACAAATATGGTTTGTGCCAGTTTGGACAGCAGGACGCGCATGCGATCCAAATGTGCCAGCTGCACGAAACCGGCTAAGGTCGTTACGGAATCGGCCGGATTCAGATCGTAATTTCGAGGGATTCTCTTTCGCCGTACCATGGCGTGACAGCTAATGTGCATTTGAACTTGTGCCAATTTCATGGTTTACATGTACTGTCTTATGCATGAGAAAATGTACATTTTCTCGTCCCTTAATCATTGTCTAAGTTTTGTCCCCTAATCATTGTCTAAGTTTTGTAAGTGCGCAAAGAAGCACAAACTCACTATTTTGTTTTCTTGGGGTTTAGACCTAGGTTCTCCGGTCCTCTGGCGGCCGACGCCCTGAGTTTCCCCTTAGTCCTTCTCCACTCGTGACCTGGTTGGCTGCCCGGTCTTGGCTGGTTGGGAACTTAGGGTTTTGAGGAAGCAACGGGGAGATTGATCATCATGGCAGATACACATGGGCGTCTGGTCCCGTCACAAGAAAAATAATATTCCCAACGTTCTACTAGAAAGGTTGCATCTGGAGGATGACGAACTTGATAATATGATCTGGGAGGAGAAAGTCGACGACTCAGAGAAGAAGCCGAAGTGGTTAGCCCTTGCAAGGCTATTGACTACAAAAACATTTAGTCAAGGAGCACTAATTGCGGATATAAGAGCCACATGGCACTCAATGAGGGATGTGGTGTGGAGAAGGATAAGTGCCGACCTCTTCTTGGTGCAATTCAATTGCTTAGCTGATTGGAATAAGGCTATCGACCAAGGCCCTTGGGATTTCCAAGGTACGGCTCTAATAATTGCTAAATATGACGGTATTACTAATTTGAAAAGTGCTAAATTGGACAAGATCGAAACCTGGTGTCGAATACATAGGCTGTCAGATGGAGTTTTGAAGAAGAAATGGTCTGTAGAGAACATGGCTAAGCGCACTGGACAAGTGCAGGGGCTGCAAATTACCCTACCTAGCAGGTTCATTTTTGAGTTCATCCGAGTTAGGGTTAAGCTTCATGTGAGTGAGAAACTGGGCAGATTTATCAGCTTCACCAAGGCCATGAATACTGAGTTTTATCAAACTAAATTTGAAAAGCTACCCACGTCTGTTATTGTTGCGGTAAGTTTGGACGTTGGCATGTGGAGTGTGGCATCGCAGAGCTCAATGAAGACGATATGGAGTGGGGTTCATTCATTTAGCAACCAAGAGAGGGCGTGAAGGAGGAAGAGGATCAGGCCCTAGCCGAGATACAACTAGGGGAAGAGTTTGAGGCAATGCATGTGGTTTTATGGGCGTTTTACGGCAGGGCTATTTTGCTGTAGAGGTGGTAGTTGGAATTCATAGCATACTGAAACTGAGGATGTGTACAAAGACGAAATGGACCATGATGGGAATGATAATGTTGCCAAGTTTAATGATGCTTTGGTGCTTACGAGTACTGGTAATGAACTGGTTGATAAAAAACATGAGATGGTGCAAGACTGCTAGGTAAAAGACTCAATGCAAAAAAGGAAACCCACCCTTGATCAGTGGTAACATGGAGGGTAGATCAAAGGTTTTGACTATGGTACACATGCTTGAAGGAGGCCAGAATGTACCAATTGATCCATAGGAGATGCCAGAAGGAGAGGAAAATACTCCCAAAAATTTGAAGAACAAAAAGAAGTTAAGGATGAATGATGATAGAGTGATCAACAACCTAACTGATAAGATATTGGCAGCCTCCAAGGGGGGGTGACTGAATCCACTGAAAATACTAGTGTCGAATTGTCGGAGTATGGCCAGTGTCGCGACAAATAGATTGCTTCTAGAAATACAGAAGCAAGTTTGGCCAGATGCGGTTTTTCTGCCTAAATCGCACCTAAAAAAAGTCAAGGTAGAAAAGCTTGCCAAGCGACTAGATTTGGATTCGTTTGAATGCTCAAAAAGTGATGGATTGTCGGGAGGTTTGAAGTTGATGTGGAAGAAGTCGTTCAAGGTTTTCCCGCAATTCACTCAACTTGGGTTTATTGATGTGCGGTTAGAGAACAATGATGGAAATACATGGAGATTTACTCCTTTTTATGGTAACCAAAATGAGAGAGAAGACATCTCTTATGGAGGAATTTGCATGATCTACACCACCAAGCTAATCTTCCATGGCTTGTGGCAGGTGACTTTAACGAGATCCTCTACTCTCATGAGAAGGAGGGTGGTAATCTTAGACCGGTTAAAATGATGGAGAACTTCTGGGATGTTCTTGCTTATTGTAGTTTGGAGGATCTTAGTTTCACAAGTGTGAAAAAATAACAATTAATAGTGTCAAACAATATGACATCTCTATTCAACATAACGTGAACATGGGTTTGAACTTTATAATCCACATGTTTGTGGAACATTATTTTTCTGGCATACAATGTTATTTATTTTGATAATTTGGGAAACTTCCTAACATGGGTTTCCTTGAAGTTACCATTATAACCTAGTTTCAACTTCAAAAAAAAGGACAGGCCCAGTGCATAGAAGCTCCCACACAAGGTGGGGTCTGGGGAGGGATTATAGGAACCTAGTCTTACCCCAGCAAAGTGCAATGCAGAGAGGCTGGTTCAAACCCAGGACCTCTTGGCACAAGTGGGGAGGCCTTCACCACTACGCCAGGCCTGCCCTCTAACCTAGCTTCAACTTCCTTGTTAGGAAAATCCATCGAGGCATGGAGCCTCCACACCCACATTAACCAATTTTGTAAACCAAAATGACCAGAACCTAGGACGACCTCTTTTTTTGAGAATAATTCTTGTATTAATTAAAGTTTAGGGATTACAATCTCATCTGACAATGTCAATGATGCCTTCGAGTCCAGAGTCCAGCCACAAAGCAATTCGGTATTGGGTTCTACCAAAGTTTGCCATATAATCACTAGCAATATTAGTAGTAAGACGAATATGGGTAATAGAAGAACTACGTTCCTCCATCTTCACCTTGATATCCTCAAGCAAGAAAGCAAATATGGAGTTATTACTAATCAGACTGTTCACCAGTGAGGCTACCTGCAAACAATTTGATTTCATGTCCATCTATAGTCGTCACTTCCAGCCAAGAGCTCGGCGTATGTCGCCTGAGAGCTACACATGAACCGTCTCCCACTGCTCCACCCCTCCTTGATCTCTGGTTATCATTGTCTGCCTCCGTCTGCTCTCCATAGATCCGGATGCTCCACCTCTCCCCTACCTCTGTCCACTGTCCTCCACCTGGCCAACCTCCATCTACGAGTTGCAATTGCATCTGCCATCACTTGCAGCTGCAGTTGTGTCACTGGCCACCCCCAAACAGGGCCGCACTGCCCACAAGCTCCCTTGAAGCCACTACATGCCGAGCTTTGTATCAGATGCCCCAAGCTACTCCAGCTCCGCGCCCCTGTCTAACACTGCAAGGTGAGATTTGTTCTGTCATGTTTTTCCTCCCCAACAATTTGTTATTTTCTCTTCTCTGGCTACAATATGTGGTGTGATACGTCTCGAGCGTATCTATAATTTTTGATTGTTCCATGCTATTATATTATCTGTTTTGGATGTTTTATATGCATTAATATGCTATTTTATATTATTTTTGGGACTAACCTATTAACCTAGAGCCCAGTGCCAGTTCCTGTTTTTTTCCTTGTTTTTGAGTTTCGTGGAAAAGGAATACCAAACTGAGTCCAAACGGATAAACCTTGGCGATAATTTTTCTTGGACCAGAAGACAACCAGGAGACTTGGAGATGAAGTCGGAGGAGCCACGAGGCGGCCACAAGGATGGAGGGCGTGCCCAGGGGGGTAGGGCGCGCACTACAGGAATCAACTACTTTGACATCTGCCACGGCAGACGGCAAAGGCAAGGATGGCTGACGGCAAAGGCCTTTGCCGTCTGCCGCGGACGGCAAAAGGCTCCGGCAAAGATAGGATTGGTAAAGAGCTACTTTGCCGTCTGCTTTTTGAAGCGTACGGCAAAGGTGTCTTTGCCATCAGCAGCTGACGTCAAAGAAAGCCGACGACAATAAATACGCTGTTAGTTTGTTAGGTGGCTAACGGCAGTCTTTGTCGTCCGCCGCTGACGGCAAAAAGCATCAGGCCTTTGCCATCCGTCATATGACGTCAGCTGGACGCCACTGCCCGCCAAGGCTTTACCGTCCGCCATTGTAGGCAAATGTGGTGATTCTTTGACGTCTGCCACTCTAGGCAAAGGCTTTGTCGTCCACCGCTGTAGGCAAACTGACCAATGGGTCGGCTCCCAGGGAGCACAGGTGGCCGCCGCGTGGCTTCTTTGCCGTCCGCGGCGGACGGCAAATGGGCCTTTGCCATCAGCGGCTGACGGCAAAGATCCTACATTGCCTCTTTTTTCTGTTTCTTTTAAATCCAACAATTTTTACAGCAAATATATATGACATATACATATATATTTCACAGGACTATTTAACAGCAAACATATGACATATCCAGCACATAAGTTTCATCGTACATACATATATAGTTCCATCCATTCATACATAGCAAGTTGCGCATACACATTGTTCCATCCATACATATTACAATGCAAAGTTTCATCAAGATAGCAAGTTCCGTCATAGCAAGCTAGAATAATACTAGAAGAGAATGAAAGAAAAACCAAGCACTCCATCATAGCAAGCTAGCTTCCGTGAAGTGAATGAAATCTACAAAATGGCAAATAAGAAAGTTAGAAAAAGGTGACTAGAAGAAGAAGACTAGAAGAAGAAGTATATGTCATTTATGAGCTAACTTAGGTGAAATAGATAACTTAGGTGAAATGGATCATTTATGAGCTAACTTAGTTGAAATGGAACATTTATGAGCTAACTAAGGTGAAATGGATCATTTATGAGCTAACTTAGTTGAAATGGATTGTTTATGAGCTAACTAAGGTGAAATGGATCATTTATGAGCTAACTTAGGTGAAATGGATCGTTTATGAGCTAACTTAGGTGAAATGGATCGTTTATGAGCTTAGGTGAAATGGATCGTTTTTGAGCTAATTTAGGTGAAATGGATCATTTTTTAGCTAACTAAGGTGAAATGTATCGTTTATGAGCTAACTTAGGTATAATGCATCATTTTAGAGCTAACCTAGGTAAGATGGGTCATTTTGGAGCTAACCTAGGTCAAATGGATCGTTTTGGAGCTAACTTGGGTGAAATGGATCGTTTATGAGCTAACCTAGGTGAAATGGATTGTTTATGAGCTAACTTAGGTATAATGCATCATTTTAGAGCTTACCTAGGTAAGATGGGTCATTTTGGAGCTAACCTAGGTAAAATGGATCGTTTGTGAGCTAACTTAGGTGAAATGGATCATTTATGAGCTAACCTAGGTGAAATGGATCATTTATGAGCTAACTTAGGT
The DNA here is from genome assembly GCF_018294505.1 of Triticum aestivum. Lineage (NCBI taxonomy): Eukaryota > Viridiplantae > Streptophyta > Magnoliopsida > Poales > Poaceae > Triticum > Triticum aestivum. The sequence goes on along the minus strand of NC_057798.1, from coordinate 164,635,917 downwards.
AAAATGCATCATTTTAGAGCTAACCTAGGTAAGATGGGTCATTTTGGAGCTAACCTAGGTAAAATGGGTCATTTTAGAGCTAACGTAGGTAAAATGGATCATTTTGGAGCTAATCTAGGTAAAATGGGTCATTTTAGAGCTAACTTGGGTAAAATGGATCATTTATGAGCTAACTAAGGTAAAATGGGTCATTTTAGAGCTAACATAGGTAAAATGGATCATTTATGAGCTAACTAAGCTAATTATGCCATTTTTGACATAAGTAAGCTAAGTACATGTCATTATTGAGCAAACCTAGTTAACTAAGCATATTAGAGCTAATTTAGGTCATTTTGGAGGAAACAAAGCTAAGTATAGATCGTTTTAGAGCTAACTTAGGTAAAATGGATGGTTTTGGAGGTCAGTAAGCTTACTAAGTCATTTTGGAGGAAAAGAAGCTAACTCTAGGTCATTATGGTAAGCATATTGGACGAAATAAAGCTAAGTCTAGGTCTTTATGCATTTGTTAAGCAAAACACTAGAGAAACTTACCGTGATCATGAAGGTGTAGGAGCGAGCTCGCTCGTGCCGGTAGCTGGAGAAGGATTGTGCGATGCTTGTCTGGAGTTACGCTGCACCAAAGATCATTTCCAATATCTCGTTAGCATGATGACACTCAAATGTTAAGACTAGCAAGTAATGTCCATTCAAATTAAACTCACCATGGTCCCAGGAGCAATCTCTAGCATCGGCGGAGCAGTCTGACCAGACTTCTCGCACACAGACTGCACATTTGGTTTTGACGACTCAGTCATACTAGTTAGTAATGAGACAAACACTACATGAATGTTTTGGCTAATCTACAGAAGAAACTTACCACAAGGAGCTCATACATGGCCCTTGCCTGCATGTCATTCCGTGCCCTCTCCTCCTCCAACATCTTTGTCGTCCTCTCCTCCAACTCCCGATGCCTCTCCGCCACCTCCGCCGGAAGTTTCTCCATTCTATCTCTCTCACTCTGTATAGCAGCATGCAACACCACTCCTCGTTACCATTTGTAATCATTGATGGAAGCGCACACAATGTAATGGAGAAAGATAGCTGAGTACGTATAACTAACCTTGAAGGCGAGTTGGACTGGCCGTTCACGAGGCCTTATCTCAGGAGCGGAGCTCGACTGGCAGAGGAGGTATTTGAAGTAAGGCAGATCCCATAAGCATGTCTTGTGAGTCCAGGCGTGCTTAGAATTATACCCCTTGAAGTACCCTGGACACTCTGGATCTAGCTCGAGAGCGTTTAACTGATCCAGGGTCTGTTGTCCTGTCAACGCAGGTGGTGCAGAGTTTTTGACAACTCTACCTCTGATGAAGTTCTTCTTGTCTTTCCTGAACTTATGGCGAGGATCCAGGAAATGTCTATGCATGTCGAAGCAAGAAAACTTGTGACCGGCCTGACGCCAATGAAACTCAAGAGCTCCCTTGCATGTGGGGCACGGGAACCTTCCATGCACACACCAGCCAACGAATAGCGCATACGCCGGCAAGTCATGCGTCGAGTACTGATACGTCTCCAACGTATCTATAATTTTTTATTGTTCCATGCTATTATATTATCCGTTTTGGATGTTTATGGGCTTTACTTTACACTTTTATATCATTTTTGGGACTAACCTACTAACCGGAGGCCCAGCCCATATTGCTGTTTTTTTTGCCTATTTCAGTGTTTCGAAGAAAAGGAATACCAAACGGAGTCCAAACGGAATGAAACCTTCGAGAGCGATCTTTTTGGAACAAACGTGATCTAGAGGACTTGGAGTGCAAGTCAAGAAGCAATCAAGGAAGCCACGAGGGTGGAGGGTTCCCCCCCTACTGGGCACGCCCCCCTATCTCGTGGGCCCCTCGGGCATCCACCGACCTACTTCTTCCTCCTATATATACCCACGTACCCCGAGAACATCAGGGGCGACCACGAAAAACAATTTCCACCACCGTAACCTTCTGTATCCGCGAGATCCCATCTTGGAGCCTTCGCCGGCGCTCCACCGGAGGGGGAATCAACCACAGAGGGCTTCTACATCAACACCATAGCCTCTCCGATGAGTTGTGAGTAGTTTACCATAGACCTTCGGGTCCATAGTTATTAGCTAGATGACTTCTTCTCTCTCTTTAGATCTCAATACCATGTTCTCCTAGATCTTCTTGGGGAACTATTCGATGTAACTCTTTTTACGGTGTGTTTGTCAAGATCCGATGAATTGTGGGTTTATGATCAAGTTTATCTATGAGAAATATTTTAATCTCCTCTGAATTCTTTTATGTGTGATTAAGTTATCTTTGCAAGTCTCTTCGAATTATCAGTTTGGTTTGGCCTACTAGATTGATCTTTCTTGCAATGGGAGAAGTGCTTAGCTTTGGGTTCAATCTTGCGGTGTCCTTTCCCAGTGACAGCAGGGGCAGCAAGGCACGTATTGTATTGTTGACATCGAGGATAAAAAGATGGGGTTTATATCATATTGCATGAGTTTATCCCTCTACATCATGTCATCTTTCTTAATGCGTTACTCTGTTCTTTATGAACTTAATACTTTAGACGCATGCTGGATAGCGGTCGATGTGTGGAGTGATAGTAGTAGATGCAGGCAGGAGTCAGTCTACTTGTCACGGACGTGATGCCTATATACATGATCATGCCTAGATAATCTCATAATTATTCGCTTTTCTATCAATTGCTCGACAGTAATTTGTTCACCCACCGTAATACTTATGCTATCTTGAGAGAAGCCACTAGTGAAACCTATGGCTCCCGGGTCTATCTTTTATCATATAAGCTTTATATCTACTTTTATTTATATCTTTACTTTTCCAATCTATATTATAAAATACCAAAAATATATTTATCTTGTCATATTATCTCTATCAGATCTCACTTTCGCAAGTGGCCGTGAAGGGATTGACAACCCCTTTATTGCGTTGGTTGCGAGTTCTTGTTTGTTTGTGTAGGTGCGTGGGACTTTTGAGGAGCCCCCTACTGGATTGATACCTTGGTTCTCAAAAACCGAGGGAAATACTTACGCTACTATCGCTGCATCACCCTCTCCTCTTCGAGGAAAACCAACACAAGCTCAAGACGTAGCAAGAAGGATTTCTGGCGCCTTTGCCGGGGAGGTCTTTGCTCAAGTCAAGACATACCAAGTACCCATCACAAACTCATCTCCCTCGCATTTACATTATTTGCCATTTGCCTCGCATTTTACTCTCCTCCACTTCACCCTTGCCGTTTTATTCGCTCTCTCTTTCCTAATCTCTTCTCTCTTTCGCTTGCCTTTTTGTTTGCTTGTGTGTTGGATTACTTGTTGCGATGGTGCAAGATAATACCAAATTGTGTGATTTCTCCAATACCAATAATAATGATTTCCTTAGTACTCCGATTGCTCCTCTTAATGATGTTGAGTCTTGTGAAATCAATACTACTTTGCTGAATCTTGTTATGAAAGATCAATTCTCCGGCCTTCCTAGTGAAGATGCCGCTACCCATCTAAACAACTTTGTTGATTTGTGTGAGATGCAAAAGAAGAAAGATACAGATAATTATATTGTTAAATTGAAGTTATTTCCGTTTTCACTTAGAGATCGTACTAAAGTTTGGTTTTCGTCTTTGCCTAAGAATAGTATTGATTCATGGAACAAGTGCAAAGATGCTTTTATCTCTAAGTATTTTCCTCCCGCTAAGATCATCACTCTTAGGAACGATATTATGAATTTTAAACAACTTGATCATGAGCATGTTGCCCAATCTTGGGAAAGAATGAAATTGATGATTCGCAATTGCCCTACTCATGGTTTGAATTTATGGACGATCATACAAAAATTTTATGCCGGATTGAATTTTTCTTCTAGAAATCTTTTAGATTCGGCCGCGGGAGGCACGTTTATGGAAATCACCTTAGGAGAAGCTACAAAACTCCTTGATAATACTATGGCTAATTATTGTCAATGGCACACCGAAAGATCTACTAGTAAAAAAGTGCATGCTATAAAAGAAATTAATGTTTTGAGTGGAAAGATGGATGAACTTATGAAATTGTTTGCTACTAAGAGTGCTCCTATTGATCCCAATGATATGCCTTTGTCTACTTTGATTGAGAATAATAATGAATCTATGGATGTGAATTTTGTTGGTAGGAATAATTTTGGAAACAATGCTTATAGAGGAAACTTTAATCCTAGACCGTTCCCTAGTATTTTTCTCTAATAATTATGGAAATCCATACAATAATTCTTATGGTAATTTTAATAAGATGCCCTCTGATTTAGAGAATAGTGTTAAAGAATGTATGATCTCTCAAAAGAATTTTAATGCCTTGCTTGAAGAAAAATTGCTCAAAGTTGATGATTTGGCTAGGAACGTTGATAGACTCTCGCTTGATGTTGATTCTTTGAAACTTAGATCTACTCCTCCTAAGCATGATATCAATGAGTCTCTCAAATCTATGAGAATTTCCATTGATGAGTGCAAAGAAAGAACCGCTAGATTGTGTGCTAAGAAAGATTGCTTTATAAAGGCGTGTTCTTCTAGTTTCCATGAAAGTAATGATGGAGATCTTAAAGTTATTGATGTGTCCCCTATTAGATCTTTGTTTTGCAATATGAATCTTAATAATGATGGGACTAGAGATGAGTCAACTTTAGTTAAAAGGCGTCCCAATGATTCGAAGTTTTTAGATCTTGATGCTAAATTTGGTAAAAGTGGGATTGGAGAGGTCAAGACTTTAAATAGCATTGAACCCACTATCTTGGATTTCAAGGAATTTAATTATGATAATTGTTCTTTAGAAGATTGTATTTCCTTGTTGCAATCCGTTGTGAATTCTCCTCATGCTTATAGTCAAAATAAAGCTTTTACCAAACATATTGTTGATGCCTTGATGCAATCTTTTGATGAAAAACTTAATTTGGAAGTTTCTATACCTAGAAAACTTTATGATGAGTGGGAACCTACTATAAATATTAAAATTAAAGATCATTAGTGTTATGCTTTATGTGATTTGGGTGCTAGTGTTTCCACGATTCCAAAAACTTTATGTGATATTCTAGGTTTCCGTGATCTTGATGATTGCTCTTTAAATTTGCACCTTGCGGATTCCACCATTAAAAAGCCAATGGGAAGGATCAATGATGTTCTCATTGTTGCAAATAGGAATTTGGTGCCCGTAGATTTTATCGTTCTTGATATAGATTGCAATCTTTCTTGCCCTATTATTCTTGGTAGACCTTTCCTTAGAACGATTGGTGCGATTATTGATATGAAGGAAGGGAATATTAGATTCAAATTTCCATTACGGAAAGTCATGGAGCACTTTCCAACAAAGAAAGTTAAATTACCTTATGAATCCATCATGCGAGCTACTTATGAATTGGGTGCCAAAGATGGCACCACTTAGATCTATCCTCGCTTTTATGCCTAGATAGGGGCGTTAAACGATAGCGCTAGTTGGGAGGCAACCCAATTTTATTTGTGTTTTTTGTTTGTCTCTGTTTAGTAATAAATTTTTCATCTACCTTCTGTTTAGATGTGTTTTTATGCTTTATTTAGTGTTCGTGCCAAGTAGAACCTATAGGATAACCTATGGTGATAGTTAATTTGATTCTGTTGAAAAACAGAAACTTTGCGCGTACGAAAATAATTTTAGTAATTCACAGAAACGTGCTTTTGTGCTGATTATTTTTGTTGTAGATCAATAGACAAATTTCCCAAGACTGGTAGGATTTTTAGAGTTCCATAAGTATTCAAGAGTTACAGATTGCTACAGACTGTTCTGTTTTTGACAGATTCTGTTTTTCGTGTGTTGTTTGCTTATTTTGATGCATCTATGGCTAGTATTAAGTGGTATGAACCATAGAGAACTTGAAATACATTAGGTTTAACACTAATATAAATAAATAATAAGTTCATTACAGTACCTTGTGTGGTGGTTTTTCCTTCTTTCACTAACGGAGCTTATGAGATTTCATGTTGAGTTTTGTGTTGTGAAGTTTTCAAGTTTTGGGTAAAGATTTGATGGACTATGGAATAAGGAGTGGCAAGAGCCTAAGCTTGGGGATTCCCAAGGCACCCCAAGATATTCAAGAATAGCCAAAAGCCTAAGCTTGGGGATGCCCCGGAAGGCATCCCCTCTTTCGTCTTCCTTTATCAGTAACTTTACTTGGAGCTATATTTTTATTGGCCACATGATATGTGTTTTGCTTGGAGCGTCTTCTATGATATTAGTATTAGCTTTTTAGTTTTACACAATCATCCTTGCTATACACACCTTTTGGGAGAAGCCCACTTGATTAGAATTTATTAGAATACTCTATGCACTTCACTTATATCTTTTGAGCTAGATACTTTTTGCTCTAGTGCTTCACTTATATCTTTTAGAGCACGGCGGTGCCTTAATTTTGAAGAAATTGTTGATCTCTCATGCTTCACTTATATTATTTTGAGAGTCTTTTAGAACAGCATGGTATTTTCTATGGTTATAAATTTGGTCCTAGAATGATGAGCATCCTAGTTGGGTATAATAAAAAACTATCATAGAAAGTGCATTAAACACTAGGATCAATTTGATGCTTGATATTGTTTTGAGATATAGAGGTGGTAATGTTAGAGTCATGCTAGTGGGTAATTATGAAATTGAGAAATACTTGTGTTGAAGTTGGCAAGTCCCGTAGCATGCACGTATGGTAAAAGTTGTGTGACAAATTTGTTGCATGAGGTGCTCTTTTGATTGTCTTCCTTATGAGTGGCAGTCGGGGACGAGCGATGGTCTTTTCCTACCAATCTATCCCTCTAGGGGCATGCGTAGTAGTACTTTGCTTAGAGGGCAAGTAGACTTTTGCAATAAGTATATGAGTTCTTTATGACTAATGTGAGCTCATGGATATACGCACACTCACCCTTTCACTTTGCTAGCGTCTATTGTGCCGCACAACTTTCGCCAGTATCATGCACCCATTACTTACTTTCCTCAAAACAGCCACCATACCTACCTATTATGGCATTTCCATAGCCATTCCGAGATATATTGCCATGCAACTTTCCACCGTTTCATTATTATGACACGCTCCATCATTGTCATATTGCTTTTTGCATGATCATGTAGTTGACATTGTATTTGTGGGAAGGCCACCCTCATAATTTTCATACATGTCACTCTTGATTCATTGCATATCCCGGTACACCGCCAGAGGCATTCATATAGAGTCATATTTTGTTCTAAGTGTTGAGTTGTAATTCTCGAGTTGTAAATTAATAAAAGTGTGATGATCTTCATTATTAGAGCATTGTCCCAAGTGAGGAAAGGATGATGAAGACTATGATTCCCCCACAAGTCGGGATGAGACTTCGGACTTTAAATAAAAAAAGAAAAGAAAAAGAGGCCAAAGAGCCCACCAAATTAAAAAAAGGCCAAATAAAAAAAGGAGAAAGGCCAAATAAAAAAATGAGAGAAAAAGAGAGAAGGGACAATGCTACTATCTCTTTTCCACACTTGTGCTTCGAAATAGCACCATGATCTTCATGATAGAGAGTCTCTTGTGTTTTAACTTTCATATACTAGTGGGAATTTTTCATTATAGAACTTGGCTTGTACATTCCAATGATGGGCTTCCTCAAAATGCCCTAGGTCTTCGTGAGCAAGCGAGTTGGATGCACACCCACTTAGTTTCTTTTGTTGAGCTTTCATACATTTATAGCTCTAGTGCATCCGTTGCATGGCAATCCCTACACACTCACATTGATATCCATTGATGGGCATCTCCACAGCCCGTTGATACGCCTAGTTGATATGAGACTATCTTCTCCCTTTTGTCCTCACAACCACCACCATATACCACCATAGTGCTATGTACATGGCTTGCGCTCATGTATTGCGTAAGAGTTGAAAAAGCTGAAGCGTGTTAAAACGTATGAACCAATTGCTTGGCTCATCATCGGGGTTGTGCATGATGGGAGTATTTTGTGTAATGAAAATGAAGCATGGCCTAACTATATGATTTTGTAGGGATAAGCTTTCTTTGGCTATGCTATTTTGATAGGACATGATTATTTGTTAGTATGCTTTGAAGTATTACTATTTTTTATGTTATATAAACTTTTATATTGAATCATTTGGATCTGAACAATCATGCCACAATAAAGAAAATTACATTGAGAATTATCCTAGGTAGCATTCCACATCAAAAATTCTGTTTTTATCATTTACCTACTCGAGGATGAGTAGGAATTAAGCTTGGGGATGCTTGATACGTCTCCAACGTATCTATAAGTTTTTATTGTTCCATGCTATTATATTACCCATTTTGGATGTTTATGGGCTTTACTTTACACTTTTATATCATTTTTCGGACTAACCTACTAACCGGAGGCCCAGCCCGTATTGTTGTTTTTTTTGCCTATTTCAGTGTTTCGAAGAAAAGGAATACCAAACGGAGTCCAAACGGAATGAAACCTTTGGGAGCGATCTTTTTGGAACAAACGTGATCCAGAGGACTTGGAGTGCAAGTCAAGAAGCAATCGAGAACATTAGGGGCGACCATGAAAAACTATTTCCACCACCGTAACCTTCTGTATCCGCGAGATCCCATCTTGGAGCCTTCGCCGGTGCTCCGCTGGAGGGGGAATCAACCATGGAGGGCTTCTACATCAACACCATAGCCTATCCGATGAGTTGTGAGTAGTTTACCACAGACCTTCGGGTCCATAGTTATTAGCTAGATGGCTTCTTCTCTCTCTTTGGATCTCAATACCATGTTCTCCTTGATCTTCTTGGAGATCTATTCGATTTACTCTTTTTGCGGTGTGTTTGTCGAGATCCGATGAATTGTGGGTTTATGAACAAGTTTATCTATGAGAAATATTTGAATCTCCTCTGAATTCTTTTATGTGTGATTAAGTTATCTTTGTAAGTCTCTTCGAATTATCAGTTTGGTTTGGCCTACTAGGTTGATCTTTCTTGCAATGGGAGAAGTGCTTAGCTTTGGGTTCAATCTTGCGGTGTCCTTTCCCGGTGACAGCAGGGGCAGCAAGGCACGTATTGTATTATTGCTATCGAGGATAAAAAGATGGGGTTTATATCATATTGCATGAGTTGATCCCTCTACATCATGTCATCTTTCTTAATGCGTTACTCTGTTCTTTATGAACTTAATACTCTAGATGCATGCTGGATAGCGGTCGATGTGTGGAGCAATAGTAGTAGATGCAGGCAGGAGTCGGTCTACTTGCCACGGACGTGATGCCTATATACATGATCATGCCTAGATAATCTCATAATTATTCGCTTTTCTATCAATTGCTCGACAGTAATTTGTTCACCCACCGTAATACTTATGCTATCTTGAGAGAAGCCACTAGTGAAACCTATGGCCCCCGGGTCTATCTTTTATCATATAAGCTTTCAATCTACTCTTATTTGTATCTTTACTTTTCCAAACTATATTATAAAATACCAAAAATATATTTATCTTATCATATTATCTCTATCAGATCTCACTTTCGCAAGTGGCCGTGAAGGGATTGACAACCCCTTTATTGTTTTGGTTGCTAGTTCTTGTTTGTTTGTGTAGGTGTGTGGGACTTTTGAGGAGCCTCCTACTGGATTGATACCTTGGTTCTCAAAAACTGAGGGAAATACTTACGCTACTATTGCTACATCACCCTTTCCTCTTCAAGGAAAACCAACGCAAGCTCAAGACGTAGCAAGTACATGTACCAGACACGCATCATGAAGTTTCTTTGCTATAGGCGTCGTATGTCTTGAACCCATTATCCCAGGCTTCTTGCAATTCTTCCTTAAGAGGTTGCATGTACACATTCATATTTTTCCCCGGATAGTTGGGCCCTGGAATTATCAACGTTAGGAAAATGTTCTTTCTTTGCATAATCTTTTCAGGGGAGATTGAGTGGAAAGATAAATACAGGCCAACAACTGTATTGGGCTGCCGTCCAACCAAACACAATGAACCCATCCGTGTTGATGCCGACTCGAGGATGCCTTGGATCTGCCGCTTTGTCGGCATGTAATTCATCAAACTTTTTCCACGCAACACCATCCGATGTGTGTACCATCATCAGATTCCCATCTGCATCTAGTTCGATTCTTTTGCCTGTTTTGTGCCATGTCATCTGTCTGGCCGTCTCTTCGACCATGAAAGACGTTCAAGTCTTGGTACGATTGGCATATACGAAAGAACACTAACGGGGATTTTGGTCTGTGTCTTCTCACCCATACCGTTGTCTACCACAACATACCTGGAAGACTTGCAAATGGGACAATAGTTCAAATCCGCATAGTCAAGCCTAAATAAGGCACATCCTTTCTCACAGGCATGTATCTTCTCATAGGGCATCTTCAGTGCACGGAGGATTTTGTCCGACTAGTACAGGTTTGCATGCATTACATGGCCTTTGGGTAGAAAGCGTCCAAATACTGTCATCATTGCGTCGTAGCATTCTCTGCCCAAGTTGAATTGAGCCTTCAGAGCGCATGGGGAAACAAACCCAATCTACACATACTCAGGCTGTCCATGGATAGCGTTGGACAATTCGAAAGAATCACGGTTATAAATATGCAAATGCATGCATATTTATAACTATAACCCTTTCGAATGAGAGACACATATTGGTTACGCATACTGATGATTCAAGACACATATATAGCTAGCTAGCAAGTTTCATCGGCGCGAACACCGAAACAGAGCAAATAATTAAGGGGGGAGGAGGACATATCATTTGTGCTCACCCACGAACGAAGGGGTAGAGCTCGTCAAACACACGGGGAGGTCGTCGAACACTGATACGTATCCAACGTATCTATAATTTTTGATTGTTCCATGCTATTATATTACCCCTTTTGGATGTTTATGGGCTTTATTTTACACATTTATATCATTTTTGGGACTAACCTATTAACTGGAGGCCCAACCCATATTGCTATTTTTTTGCCTATTTCAGTATTTCGAAGAAAAGGAATATCAAACGGAGTCCAAACGGAATGAAACCTTTGGGAGCGTGATTTTTGGAACGAACGTGATCCAGAGGACTTGGAGTGCAAGCCAAGAAGCTGCAGAAGCTCCCATGAGATAGGAGGGCGCCCCCCCCCCCCCTATAGGGCGCGCCCCCTGTATCGTGGGCCCCTCGGGGGCCACCGACGTACTTCTTACCCCGTAACATCCAAGAGCAGGAAAAAACACAATTTCCACCACCGTAACCTTCTGTATCCGCGAGATCTCATCTTGGAGCCTTCGCCGGCACTCTGCCGGAGGGGGAATCGACCATGGAGGGCCTCTACATCAACAGCATTGCCCCTCCGATGAGTTGTGAGTAGTTTACCACAGACCTACGGGTCCATAGTTATTAGCTAGATGGCTTCTTCTCTCTTTTGGATCTCAATACAATGTTCTCCCCTCTCTTGTGGAGATCTATTCGATATAAACTCTTTTTGCGGTGTGTTTGTCGAGATCCGATGAATTGTGGGTTTATGATCAAGTTTATCAATGAATAATATTTGAATCTTCTCTGAATTCTTTTATGTATGATTGAGTTATCTTTGCAAGTCTCTTCGAATTATCAGTTTGGTTTGGCCTACTAGATTGATCTTTCTTGCCGTGGGAGAAGTGCTTAGCTTTGGGTTCAATCTTGTGGTGTCCTTACCCAGTGATAGAAAGGGTTGCAAGGCACGTATTGTATTGTTTCCATCAAGGATAACAAGATGGGGTTTATATCATATTGCTTGAGTTTATCCCTCTACATCATGTCACCTTGCTTAATGCGTTACTCTGTTCTTATGAACTTAATACTCTAGATGCAGGCAGGAGTCGGTCGATGTGTGGAGTAATAGTAGTAGATGCAGGCAGGAGTCGGTCTACTTGTTATGGACGTGATGCCTATATACATGATCATGCCTAGATAATCTCATAACTATGCGCTTTTCTATCAACTGCTCGACAGTAATTTGTTCACCCACCGTAATACTTATGCTATCTTGAGAGAAGCCACTAGTGAAACCTATGGCCCCCGGGTCTATCACTTATCATATTTGCTTTCAATTTGCTTTTATTTGCATCTTTACTTTTTGCATCTATATTATAAAATACCAAAAATATATTTTTCTTATCTTACTATCTTTATTAGATCTCACTTTCGCAAGTGGCCGTGAAGGGATTGGCAACCCCTTTATTGCGTTGGTTGCGAGTTCTCAGTTTGTTTGTGTAGGTGCGTGGGACTTTTGAGGAGCCTCCTACTGGATTGATACCTTGATTCTCAAAAACAGAGGGAAATACTTATGCTACTATCACTGCATCACCCTCTCCTCTTCGAGGAAAACCAACACAAGCTCAAGACATAGCAAGAAGGATTTCTGGCGCCGTTGCCGGGGAGGTCTTCGCTCAAGTCAAGACATACCAAGTACCCATCACAAATCCATCTCCCTCGCATTTACATTATTTGCCATTTGCCTCTCGTTTTCCTCTCCCCCACTTCACCCTTGCCATTTTATTCGCCCTCTCTTTCCCAATCTCCTCCTCTCTTTTCGCTTGCCTTTTCTGTTCGCTTGTGTGTGGGATTACTTGTTGCCATGGCGCAAGATAATACCAAATTGTGTGATTTCTCGAATACCAATAATAATGATTTCCTTAGTACTCCGATTGCTCCTCTTAATGATGTTGAGTCTTGTGAAATCAATACCGCTTTGTTGAATCTTGTTATGAAAGATCAATTCACCAGCCTTCCTAGTGAAGATGCCGCTACTCATCTAAACAATTTTTTTGATTTGTGTGATATGCAAAAGAAGAAAGATATGGATAACAATATTGTCAAATTGAAGTTATTTCCATTTTCACTTAGAGATCGTGCTAAAGTTTGGTTTTCGTCTTTGCCTAAAAATAGTATTGATTCTTGGAACAAGTGCAAAGATGCTTTTATCTCTAAGTATTTTCCTCCCGCTAAGATTATCACTCTTAGGAACGATATTATGAATTTTAAACAACTTGATCATGAGCATGTTGCCCAATCTTGGGAAAGAATGAAATTGATGCTTCGCAATTGCCCTACTCATGGTTTGAATTTATGGATGATCATACAAAAGTTTTATGCCGGTTTGAACTTTGCTTCTAGAAATCTCTTAGATTCGGCCGTGGGAGGCACGTTTATGGAGATCACGTTAGGAGATGCTACAAAACTTCTTGATAATATTATGGCTAATTATTCTCAATGGAACACCGAAAGATCTTCTAGTAAAAAAGTGCATGCTATAGAAGAAATCAATGTTTTGAGTGGAAAGATGGATGAACTTATGAAATTGTTTGCTACTAAAAATACTCCTCTAGATCCCAATAATATGCCTTTGTCTTCTTTGATTGAGAATAATAGTGAATCTATGGATGTGAATTTTGTTGGTAGGTATAGTTTCGGAAACAATGCTTATAGAGGAAACTTTAATGCTAGACTATTCCCTAGTAATTCCTCTAATAATTATGGAAATTCCTACAATAATGCTTATGGTAATTTTAATAAGATGCCCTCTGATTTTGAGAATAGTGTGAAAGAATTTATGATTTCTCAAAAGAATTTTAATGCTTTGCTTGAAGAAAATTGCTCAAAGTTGATGATTTGGCTAGGAACGTTGATAGACTTTCGCTTGATGTTGATTCTCTTAAACTTAGATCTTCTCCTCCTAAGCATGATATCAATGAGTCTCTCAAACTAATGAGAATTTCCATTGATGAGTGTAAGGAAAGAACCGCTAGATTGCGTGCTAAGAAAGATAGCTTTATAAAAGCGTGTTCTTCTAGTTTCCATGAAAATAATGATGAAGATCTTAAAGTTATTGATGCATCTCCTATTAGTTCTATGTTTTGCAATATGAATTTTGATGATTATGGGACTGATGATGAATCAACTTTGCCTAGAAGGCGTCCCAAGAATTCGGAGTCTTTAGATCTTGATGCTAAATTTGGTAAAAGTGAGATTGGAGAGTCCTCAACTTCTAATAACATTGAACCTACTATCTCGGATTTCAAGGAATTTCATTATGATAATTGCTCTTTAAAAGGTTGTATTTCCTTGTTGCAATCTGTTGTTAATTCTCGTCATGCTTATAGTCAAAATAAAGCTTTTACCAAACATATCGTTGATGCCTCGATGCAATGTTATGATGAAAAACTTAATTTGGAAGTTTCTATACCAAGAAAACTTAATGATGAGTGGGAACCTACTATAAAAATTAGAATTAAAGATTATGAGTGTTTTGCTTTGTGTGATTTGGGTGCTAGTGTTTCCACGATTCCGAAAACTTTATGTGATATTCTAGGTTTCCATGATCTTGATGATTGCTCTTTAAATTTGCACCTTGTGGATTCCACCATTAAAAAGCCAATGGGAAGGATCAATGATGTTCTCATTGTTGCAAATAGAAATTTGGTGCCCGTGGATTTTATCGTTCTTGATATAGATTGCAATCTTTCTTGCCCTATTATTCTTGGTAGACCTTTCCTTAGAATGATTGGCGCGATTATTGATATGAAGGAAGGGAATTCCAATTTCCATTGAAGAAAGGCATGGAGCACTTTCCAAGAAAGGAAGTCAAATTACCTTATGAATCTATCATGCGGGCTACTTATGAATTTAGTGCCAAAGATGACACTCGTTAGAACTATCTTCGCTTTTATGCCTAGCTAGGGGCGTTAAACGATAGCGCTAGTTGGGAGGCAACCCAATTTTCTTTATGTTTTTGTTTTTGCTCCTGTTTAGTAATAAATCTTGCATCTACCTTCTGTTTAGATGTGTTTTTATCTTTTAATTAGTGTTTGTGCCAAGTACAACCTATAGGATAACCTACGATGATAGTTGATTTGATTCTGCTGAAAAACAGAAACTTTGCGCGCATGAATATAATTTTTTAAAATCACAGAAACGTGATTTTGCGTTCATTATTTTTGCTTCTGTTCAATAAACAAATTTTCCAGGACTTCCTATTTTCGTAGGATTTTTAGAGTTCCAGAAGTTTGCGTTAGTTACAGATTGCTACAGGCTGTTCTGTTTTTGACAGATTCTGTTTTTCGTGTGTTGTTTGCTTATTTTGATGCATCTATGGCTAGTAAAATAGTTTATGAACCATAGAGAAGTTGGAATACAGTATGTTTAACACCAAAATAAATAAAGAATGAGTTCATTGCAGTACCTTATGTGGTGGTTTTGTTTTCTTTCACTAACGGAGCTTATAAGATTTCCTGTTGAGTTTTGTGTTGTGAAGTTTTCAAGTTTTTGGTAATGCTTTTATGGACTATGGAATAAAGGGTGGCAATAGACTAAGCTTGGGGATGCCCATGGCACCCCAAGATATTAAAGAATAGCCAAAAGCCTAATCTTGGGGATGCCCCGGGAAGGCATCCCCTCTTTCGTCTTTGTTCATTGGTAACTTTACATGGAACTATATTTTTATTCACCACATGATATGTGTTTTGCTTGGAGCATCGTGTATTATATTAGTCTATGCTTTTTAGTTTACCACAATCATCCTTTCTGTACACACCTTTTGGGATAAGCCTATTTTATTATAATTTGCTAGAATACTCTATGTGCTTCACTTATATCTTTTGAGCTTGATAGTTTTTGCTCTAGTTCTTCACTTATATCTTTTAGAGCACGGTGGTGTCTTAATTTGGAAGAAATTACTAGTCTCTCATGCTTCACTTATATTATTTTGAGAGTCTTTTAGAACATCATGGTATTTGCTATGGTTATAAAATTGGTCCTAGAATGGTAGGCATCCAAGTTGGGTATAATAAAAACTATCATAGGAACTGAATTGGATGTTGTGATCAATTTGATACTTGATAATTGTTTTGAGATATGGAGGTAGTGATATTAAAGTCATGCTAGTTGGGTGATTATGAATTTAAAGAATGCTTGCGTTGAAGTTAGCAAGTCACGTAGCATGCACGTATGGTTAAAGTTGTGTAACAAATTTGAAACATGAAGTGTACCTGGCTTGTGCATCTTTATGAGTGGCGCTCGGGGATGAGCGATGGTCTTTTCCTACCAATCTATCCCCCTAGGAGCATGCGCGTAGTACTTGGTTTTTGATGACTTCTAAATTTTTGCAATAAGTATATGAGTTCTTTTGACTAATGTTGAGTCCATGGATTATACGCACTTTTACCTTTCCGCCTTTGCTAGCCTCTTCGGTACCATGCATTGCCCTTTCTCACCTTGAGAGTTGGTGCAAACTTCACCGGTGCATCCAAACCCCGTGATACGATACGCCCTATCACACATAAACCTCCCTATATCTTCCTCCAAACAGCCACCATACCTACCTATTATGGCATTTCCATAGCCATTCTGAGATATATTGCCATGCAACTTTCCACCGTTCCGTTTATCATCATCATGACATACTTTACTTTTGTCATATTGCCATTGCATGATCATGTAGTTGACATCGTATTTGTCGCAAAGCCACCATGCATTATTTTTCATACATGTCACTCTTGATTCATTGCACCATCCCGGTACACCGCCGGAGGCATTCATTTAGAGTCATATATTATTCTAGTTTTGAGTTGTAATTCATTTGTTGTAATCAATAGAAGTGTGATGATCATCATTAGGACATTGCCCAAAGAAAAAAAAGAAAAAAAAGAAGAAAGGCCAAAAAGAAAAAAAAGAAAGGCCTAAAGAAAAAAAGGGAAAAAAAAGGGAAAAAATAAAAATAAAAATATATAAATAAAAAGGGCAATGCTACTATCTCTTTTTCCACACTTGTGCTTCAAAGTAGCACCTTGTTCTTCATGTAGTGAGTCTCATATATTGTGCTTCAAAGTAGCACCATGTTTTTCATATAGTGAGTCTCATAAGTTGTCTTTTTCATACTAGTGGGAATTTTTCGTTATAGAACTTGGCTTGTATATTCCTACGATGGGCTTCCTCAAATGCCCTAGGTCTTCGTGAGCAAGCAAGTTGGATGCACACCCACTAGTTTTCTTTTGTTGAGCATTCATTTATAGCTCTAGTGCATCCGTTGCATGGAAATCCCTACTCCTCATGTTGACATCAATTGATGGGCATCTCCATAGCCCGTTGATTATCCTCGTCAATGTGAGACTTTCTCCTTTTTTGTCTTCTCCACACAATCCCCATCATCATATTCTATTCCACCCATAGTGCTATATCCATGGCTCACTCTCATGTATTGCGTGAAGGTTGAAAAAGTTTGAGATTATTTAAGTATGAAACAATTGCTTGGCTTGTGATCGAGGGTATAGAAGTTGGGAACATCTTTGTGTGACGAAAATGAAGCATAGCCTAACCATATGATTTTGTAGGGATGAACTTTCTTTTGCCATGTTATTTTGAGAAGACATGATTACTTTGATTAGTATGCTTGAAGTGTTACTATTTCTTTTATCAATATGAACTTTTATTTTGAATCATTTGGATCTGAACATTCATGCCACAATAATGAAAATTAGATTATGAATTATGCTAGGTAGCATTCCACATCAAAAATTCTCTTTTTATCATTTACCTACTCGAGGACGAGCAGGAATTAAGCTTGGGGATGCTTGATACGTTTCCAACGTATCTATAATTTTTTATTGTTCCATGCTATTATATTACCCCTTTTGGATGTTTATGGGCTTTATTTTACACATTTATATCATTTTCGGGACTAACCTATTAACCGGAGGCCCAGCCCATATTGTTGTTTTTTGCCTATTTCAGTATTTCGAAGAAAAGGAATATCAAACGGAGTCCAAACGGAATGAAACATTCGGGAGCGTGATTTTTGGAACGAACGTGATCCATAGGACTTGGAGTGCAAGCCAAGAAGTTGTCAAGGCTCCCACGAGATAGGAGGGCGCCCCCCTATAGGGCGCGCCCCTTGTCTCGTGGGCCCCTTAGGCGGCCACCGACGTACTTCTCCTCCTATATATACCTATGTACCCCGAAAACATCCAGGAGCAGGACGAAACACAATTTCCACCACCATAACCTTCTGTATCCGCGAGATCTCATCTTGGAGCCTTCGTCGGCACTCTGCCGGAGGGGGAATCGACCATGGAGGGCCTCTACATCAACATCATTGCCCCTCCGATGAGTTGTGAGTAGTTTACCACAGACCTACGGGTCCATAGTTACTAGCTAGATGGCTTCTTCTCTCTTTTTGGATATCAATACAATGTTCTCCCCCTCTCTTGTGGAGATCTATTCGATGTAAACTCTTTTTGCGGTGTGTTTGTCGAGATCCGATGAATTGTGGGTTTATGATCAAGTTTATCTATGAATAATATTTGAATATTCTCTGAATTCTTTTATGTATGATTGAGTTATCTTTGCAAGTCTCTTCGAATTATCAGTTTGGTTTAGCCTACTAGATTGATCTTTCTTGCCATGGGAGAAGTGCTTAGCTTTGGGTTCAATCTTGCGGTGTCCTTACCCACTGATAGAAAGGGTTGCAAGGATTGTATTGTTGCCATCGAGGATAACAAGATGGGGTTTATATCATATTGCTTGAGTTTATCCCTCTACATCATGTCATCTTGCTTAATGCGTTACTCTGTTCTTATGAACTTAATACTCTAGATGCAGGCAGGAGTCGGTCGATGTGTGGAGTAATAGTAGTAGATGCAGGCAGGAGTTGGTCTACTTGTTATGGACGTGATGCCTATATACATGATCATGCCTAGATAATCTCATAACTATGCGCTTTTCTATCAACTGCTCGACAGTAATTTGTTCACCCACCATAATACTTATGCTATCTTGAGAGAAGCCACTAGTGAAACCTATGGCCCCCGGGTCTATCTCTTATCATTTTTGCTTTCATTTTGCTTGTATTTGCATCTTTACTTTTTGCATCTATATTATAAAATACCAAAAATATATTTTTCTTATCTTACTATCTTTATTAGATCTCACTTTCGCAAGTGCCCATGAAGGGATTGACAACCCCTTTATTGCGTTGGTTGCGAGTTCTCAGTTTGTTTGTGTAGGTGCGTGGGACTTTTGAGGAGCCTCCTAATGGATTGATACCTTGGTTCTCAAAAACTGAGGGAAATACTTATGCTACTATCGCTGCATCACCCTCTCCTCTTCGAGGAAAACCAACGCAAGCTCAAGACGTAGCAAACACCAAACCTCGCAGCGATGAAATAACTGCACATTTAAATCTACCCGATTAACACAATTATATATAATGTTTTTCATAACAAAATCAAACAATATATGACCTAACTCATAATTCACAAATATATGACCCCGTCGGTCTTTGGTGTCGTGTCGGGGTCGGGGTGTTGTTTCGGGGACGGGGTGCTGTTTTGGGGTCGGGGTGTCGGGGTG